>NC_141604.1:47406792-47486792 GCF_047967505.1 Dipteris shenzhenensis
ACACACACACAGAGGAGGGCACACAATATAGCTACCTATACACTATGTTGTATTGAACATAAACATGATTATATACATGAGAACTCCTTAGGATTAGGATTAGGATAAGGGTTAGGGTTTGTCCCTAATGCCCTATCTAGATAGTGCAATTTACACTATCCTCAACATCTCTCTCTCTCTCTCTCTCTCTCTCTCTCTCTCTCTTTGTCCATAGCTCATTAGCCTCCTTCATAGCTCACTCTCTCCCTCCTTCATAGCTCATTCAATCGGCTCCCTCCCTCATTCATAGCTTGTTAGCTTCATCTCTCTCTCTCTCTCTCTCTCTCTCTCTCTCTCTCTCTCTCTCTCTCTCTCTCATTCAGCATCTTTGTCTTAGCTCGTACAGCTGCACTCAGCTCCTTCATTTAGCGCTGGTGTTTGACTTCAAGTCCTTCATTTAGCACCATCATCATCTGTAGTTGTTGTCGCTAGCCACAATCAATTCAAGCTGCCATCATTATCCTTAGTGTAGCTAAAACTCTAAGGTCCCTAACCTTGAGTTGGGCTAAATCCCTAGCCCAACCCAAGGGTTAGTGGGGTTACCTAATCCACATAGGCCACCATGTAGCCCAAGGTCGAGACCTTTGCCTCGTCAACCCAGCAAGGTCTCTTATTCGACCATTGCATCCCCCCCATCGCCCTCCTCTTATGCGAAGTTTTATCCAAAGCTGGGGATCATTTCAAACCCATAGGAGTAAATTTATTACTTTGCAACAAGAAGTATGAGAGCTCAAGCTCCAACTTGCAGCTCTAGGAAGGAAGGTAAAATGCATGGAGAGCAATGGAAAATAGGAATTTTTGGCAAAAGTACTACATGAATCCAGTGTATCTCCACCGGCAACATAGCTTGTCTCCACAGTTAAGGAAATGATCACTAATCAAGTAAGTTCTATCAATGAGAGATGATTGTTGATGTTAGTAAAAAAGTAAATAAAGTTGATCTCTGTATGGAAGTAATAGAGCAAGAATCCAGAGTGCACACTAAACCTTAGAATGTTTACAATTTTCTATTCTAGAATAGAATGTACATACCAAGCTATATCTACATCAAAGAATACAAAGTTAAAATAATAGAGCAAAATGTATAAACTAAGGAATGTTAATAATGTAAACACTCAACACTTAGGTATCTTAACATCATGGAACTAAATGTACATACTAAACATATCAGCTCTTGGAATGCACACTAAACTTTAGAATGCTCTCATAGTATTCCATTCTAGAATAGAATAAACATACTAAGGTATTTCTAGAATGTATACCATTAACTCTTAGAATGTACGCTAAACTTTAGAACAATCTCATAATAGAACGATTTTATAAATTGGGGGGTTGAAATAGGAGTGCCTTCATGATGATGAGGAAAGATCCATTAAAGACATTATCACATGCCTCAAGACAAAAATACATAGATTGAATGGGATGAAAATGATACATGAAATATCAGTTAAAATGGCACAGTTGCACAGGTCTACTTCACAGGGAGGGAAGCAAGAGTTAACACATATACTGAGGGGTACAAAGATTTGGATATTTGAGGATCTCACTCCAATTCAACTCAAACAAAGGAATAGTGAACTCACCAAAATGAGGGAAGCACACAAAGCAGGCAAATGGGTGGTCTATCGGGATGGGCAAGCTTTAATTAAGGATTTCAATGATAGGAAAATTGTATGCATGTAAAACACATAAAATGACAAGTTTTTTCATGACGCTTTCTGTGTAACAGTATTAATCAATCTACACATACAAAAGATGCATGACTTAATTGTTGTTCTGATATATTTTGACTCAAGAGCCTCATCCGTACCTGATTTTTTGGCAACACAATAGTTTAAGGCATGACTGTGGCCTCAACTAGAATCTATGATGAACTGCTCAAGCTATCCAGCTTTGTTGCAGTTTTACAAAAGAGCAAAACTATCTAAAACCTCGAGTAGCTACTCAAGAAGCTAAGACACAAGTAACTAATGGTGCATGGCACAACGGTTCATGACCTTGACAAAGAGAAGGAGCAGAGAGGTCGTCGTCTCTTGATATACTGACTAGCCAGAGCACTGCCACTCGAATCGTCCAGAGTCATCATCATGTTGCAACAACATCACATACCTTCACATGCACAAATCGGCCAATCACCTAAGCCTTAAAGCATGGACCAATAAGAACCTATCAACCAGTAATAATATTCAAATCACCAATAGCCACATGACTCATTACATTCTCCCATGAGGGCATACCCCAACATACCCTCCTTCGATTGAAATAGAGAGCGATCAAACAAAACACAGAGTTTCATCAACACCTAAAACATGATCATCAATTACCATCTAACACAACTGCATTGGAATAGTTCTTTTACTTGTCAACCAAAACCCTCAGAAGGCCTAATCTTAATCTAGAAGATTATCTTCTACAAGTTCTGCTATTTTGTTCTGAGAAGAAGGTTTTGTAAAGATAGTGGGAGAGAGGGAAGGAGTCTCACTTGCAGCTTTCTCACATACACAATGGGGGAATGCACACAAAGGTGGAGGCTGAAAATAGTTTTCCTTTTCTTAGTTGTGAAAGCCAAAAGAACTCTAGTATAAAGAAATAGAAGAACCCTATATGTGGGTCTCAAACCAAACTCAGCTAACTAGGGTGGCATACTAACTGAGCCACGAACTAGAGTACATAAGGATAGCTGTCATCCAGCTATTATTCATGGGCGGTGTACCAACCACATCTGCAGCTAACAAGTCAGTGACATAAATGCACAACGGTCACCCTGGCATATCACGAGTGGAGCTCGATATCTCAACACTCCCCCTCGAGCTCAATCCCAATTCTTGCACACTAACCAGGTCTCTGAACTTGCGCAGCTTCTCTGTGCCCAATGCCTTCATGAATATGTTAGCTACCTGATCCTCTGTGCTAACATAAACTAGATCAATAAGACCTAGTAAAACCTTCTCCCGCACATAGTGATAATGCACCTCAATGTGCTTTGTTCTAGCATGATAGACTGGGTTATTTACCAAGTGTATACTGCTCATGTTGCCACAATAAATGACAACTGGCCCATCTGTAGAGTGATGCATATCATAAAGTAGCTAATGCAACCAAGCTACCTCACATGCAGCCATTGTTGCACCCCTGTACTTAACCTCTGTGCTCGACAAGGCAACTATAGGTTGTTTCTTGCTGCTCCAAGTGACTGCAGCACTCCCAAAAGAGAACACATATCCACTGGTAGATCGTCTATCAGAAAAACTACCAGCCCAATCAGCATCAGTGTATCCATGCAACTGTATCTGAACCCCAGCCTCATAAAATAGTCCATACTGCAATGTGGACTTCACATACCTGAGTATGCATCTAGCCGCATCCAAATGTGGTTTCCTTGGAGCCTACATAAACTGACTTACCAATCCAACAGCATAGCTCAAATCTGGCCTGGTAATAGTCATATAAATCAAACTTCCTACTATGCGCCTGTACATAGTATGGTCTTCCAGAAGCTCACCTGTATCTATGCTCAGCTTCACATTCTGCTCCAAAGGAACTAAAATAGGCTTACAGCCTATCATCCCATATTTGGACACAGCATGTCCAATCCATACTGCCTCTGCAAGAGCTGTATCCCACTTGGTGATCGAATCACCTTAATGCCCAAGAAATAACGCAACTCTCCCAAATCCTTCATCTCAAACTTCTGCTTCAATAGCATTTTCACATGAAGGATATCTTCATCACTATCACCTGTGATGATCAAATCATCAACATAAATGACAAGCAGCATAATATCTTTCTCTGTTTTTCTCACATAAAGTGAGAAATCTGCATTGGAAATCTAAAAGCCAATAATGACAAGATACTTAGGATGAATAGCATGAACATAACCTGGTGGCTGCTCCATAAATACCTCTTCTTGCAAATTACCATGCAAGAAGGCATTCTTTACATCCATCTGATGTAAAGACCATCCCTTTGATGTAGCCATAGCGATGACTGCTCTTACAGTTGCCATCCTTGCAACCGGACTGAATGTTTCTTCATAATCAATGCCATATGTCTGTGCATACCCCTTGACAACTGATCTTGCCTTGTATCTATTCACAGAACCATTTGCATTGTGCTTCACCTTATAAACCCACTTACAACCAATTACATGCTTGTCTTTAGGCAAAGGCACCAATTCCCATGTAGCATTTGCTTCCAAGGCATTCATTTCTTCATCCATGGCTTTCTCCCCATTTTCTTTTCCCATGGCTTGCTCAAAAGAAGTGGGTTCTGGTTCCTATATCACTTTGACCATATAGGCATAGTGAATGCCTGTAAATCCATCATATTTCAGCCTATTCATAGGATACCTAGCTCTTGTAGACCTGCACAAAATAGGCTCACTTCCAGGTGCTCTCAAAACATCCCTGGTCTTCCTTACTCCAGGTATAACAATAAAAGGAATACCCAACTCATCATTAATGCTCTGTTCTGAGCCACTTGATTCACCATCCACATAAGAGTGACCTGCATTCACATCAAACAGGGGCTAATCTACCTTCTCTTTTCCTTTTTGTGATACCTGCATACCACTATCTGCATTGCTTTGAGGAGATTCTCCTGATCTCAATCTGCCTGTCCATGGTGAAGTATGTGAACCACTGCTAGAGGACACTATAGGTTCACTAATATCAATCTCCACAAATCTTGGTCTTTCCATTTTCCTTGCATCTTGCATCCATTCTGCATGACCTGTCATGTGGTTTGATACACCTGAGTCAACATACCACACATCATTGCTTTCTTCTACACTTGTCACATAATTGGTCATGTGCTACACCATAAACAGATGCTCATTTCTATTATCACCCTATCTACTAGAAGATGCATAATTCCCTTGCTGCAATTTTTCATTCATGATGTCATTCTGCTTTTTGTAGCAGTCTTTAGCCATATGACCCATTTTACCACAATAGTAGCATTCAACATTGCTATTTGCATTTTGACCTCTCTGCCATCCACCACGGCCTCTTTGGCTCCCCCTGCCTCTAGAGTTACCACGTCCTCCATAGGACTGGTTTTCTTGAGTTTGTTGTATATTCTAATTTCTACCATGGCCTTCGGATTGGCCTTCTCTACCTCTGCCTCTACCTCTTCTAGCATTTGAGTAGAAGACAGTTTCTTTTGAAGTTCCTCCTGAAGAAGATGCACCACCATTTCTCTGCTCTTCAGAAATTAGAAGAGCAAACAACTCCTCAAAATCAGGAAATTTTTCACGGACGACAATGGATGTCCGGAACTGTGCATAATCCTTTCCTAGACCATTCAAGGTCACAGAAACTAGATCATCATCTTCCACTGGCGACCCAATGGAAGCAAGTGCATCTGCAACTTTCTTCACCTTCATGTGGTAGTCATTGATGCTCATATTTTCTCTCTGCACATTGTGCAACTCCTGCTTGAGTTGCATTTTCCTGGCTTGCATGTTTGTGCTGTACATTTTTGCCAAAGTATCCCATGCCTCCTTTGGCATACTTGCATCCTGAATATGCACAATCATAGAATCTGAAATACTGATAGAAAGCCAGTACATAACTTTTCTGGCTCTCTCATGCCATCCTTTAAATGCCTGCATTTCGTGTTGATTGGGAACATTAGGAAGAACTGGTTCTTCTTCATTTCCTGTAATGAACTCCCAATAGCCTTTTCCCATAAGGAAATTCGTCATTCTAAACTTCCATGCCTGGAAGTTGTTCTTGTCAAGCTTTTCAGTGACAATCTATGAAAGAGAATTAGATGCCATTATAGAACACTGCAAAATATTACGTCACTGCAAAAAACACAGCTTTTGCCTCACAGGGGCAGATCTGCAAAACTGACGAAAGTGGTATTTGACCACACAGTCACTTCCTAGTGATGATTTTGCATCAATAGGCAACAAGGATGATTCTGCAACTCCCAATATCTATGCGCATAGGCATATGATGTAATTTCTGCCGCAACATTTCACCGACCTGCAGAGCAGTGGTCGCACAACAAAAATAGGGCCTTTTTTTGAGTGCCTACGAAGAACTTCTGCCTTAAAAACGGGCCTCGAAATGGCCTTGAATCAGAAAAATAAAGTCACCTTGCACTCTTGCTGAGATAGTGCACTCTTGCACTTCCGGCTATGCTACCTGTAGAGATTTGCTCCCAAACTCAAAAAAGGAAAGCAACACTAGTCCTCTTACTAGGACACCGCGAACTTGGTTTGCTTTCTTGAGCTCCTTACCACGAACCAGGCTCTGATACCATGTAAAGATAGTGGGAGAGAGGGAAGGAGTCTCACATACAGCTTTTTCACATACACAATGGGGGAATACACACAAAGGTGGAGGCTAAAAACAGTTTTCCTCTTCTTAGTTGTGAAAGCCAAAAGAACTCTAGTACAAAGAAATAGAAGAACCCTATATGTGGGTCTCAAACCAAACTCAGCTAACTAGGTTGCATATTAGCTAAGCCACAAACTAGAGTACATAAGGATAGCTGTCATCCAGCTATTATTCATGGCCGGTGTTACCAACCGCATCTGCAACTAACAAGTCAGTGACATAAATGCACAACGGTCACCCTGGCATATCACAAGTGGAGCTCGATATCTCAACAGGTTCTTCAACAATAGCATTCGACTTTCCCTATCTTGCCATCTCGTCTTATTATTTTTTAATACAAAATATTTCGATATGCCCCAGCTTCCCATAGTAATAACAAGTACAAGATTGTGATCTAGTATTACCAGACAACTTTCTCTTCTCTTTGGCCATATATGCAACATCACCGGGAAAGAGACCCTCCTCTCGCTTATCTTCTGCCATCAGTAATCCCACATAGTCATCGATAAAGTTAGCCTCATCATCCAATCGAAGAATACGTGAGACCTCACAATACCTGGAGGAAAGACTTTTCAACAGAATCGCCAATGAAATGTAGTGATAGATCTAAATTTTGTAATTCTTGCCATAGCCATGGGCATTCCTTCCCTGTCATTGTTGCACTAGAGTTATGTCTTCAAATGTTTTGTATTTCTTTCTTGTGTAGTGAACTCTCTCCTACAACGTGTGTGTGTGTGTGTGTGTGTTTAAAATATAAAACCTTTTAACAACATGGCACATGAAGCTCAGATAAGGGTGGATAAAAAATTATTTACTACATGGGTGTTCATAAAACAAAAGTTGGTACAATAGTGTAATTAAAAATAATAACACCAGTAAAGTCGTGACAGGCATCTTATTTACTGAAGAGGAGAATCTGCATACGTGTCACCATCCAACAAGAAAACATGAAGGTTAACTTAAATTGGGAACACAGGTGTCATAAACCCTCCTCCCTTGTTATCAGGTCATAATAAATAAGAAGCTTAGCCATAAACTTAACCAGCACGATGTAAAAAATTAAATAAAAAAGATGGGTTTCTTCAAGTGTGGATTAGGTAGAGTGTATTAGGTAAAAGGTTTAGGTTGAGTGGTTAGGTGTGGAACTGATGTTAAATAACAAGAATTTGGAGGGTAAGAAAGATTAGTAGAGGGGAAAAAATTAAATGGAGATAAATAAAGGGGAGACTGAGGGAGAACTTAGAAAAAAGAGGGGGGGGGGGATAAGAGGGGGGTGAACATAAGAGGGGGGTGTGAACATGATAAAGTAGGAAATGAAAGAGACCTGAGTGTACGTCGTATGCTTGGAGTGGTCGTGATGGCAACGTACATGCACATGTAAGGATTGGGGGACAATCAAGAGGGCATAACACTAACAATATCAGCCACAGAGGGGGAGGTCTCAACAGCAGTCACCATAGAGATAGACTCAGTGGGCATGAACAGCAAGGATATTTGATGATGTTGTGGGTAGCTTGTTGGCCGAGGAGATTAGACGGAAGTCTATAGATGGCAACAAGCAGGATGCAGCCTTAAATGTGCAAAGGGGCAGATCACAGTTCAGGGGGAAGTCCCAAGAAAGAGGGAAATCACGTAGCAAATCCAGGGCACGGAACATTGAGTGTTACCATTGTGGCAAGAAGGGCCATATGAAAAAGGATTGCTACAAGCTAAAAAGAGAGCAAAAGGATAAGAAAAAGAATGCAAATTGGGGTGCAAATCAAAAGGAAGAGAGTCCAAGGGAGGACAAAGGAAAAGTGAAGATCGAGGAGATCAATGCAGTCACACATGATAGTGACAATGATGTTCTCTTCATGTCTAGTTTATCTGCAGAGTTGCTTACCACTTCAGATGATGCATATTCCCAGGATTGGATTTTGGATTCTGGTGCTTCATTCCATGTTACTCCCCACAGGGAATGGTTCTCCACTTATCATAGTGGAAAGACAGGTTGTGTGCATCTTGGAAATGACTATGCATGTGACATAGTGGGAGCAGGTGACATAAAGTTTTCTTTTGCAAATGGGTCTGCATTTGTTTTGAAACATGTGAGACATGTACCTAAGCTGACCAAGAGTCTTATTTCAGTAGGTCAGCTAGATGATGCTGGTTTTCACACCACTTTTGGCTTTCAGAGTTGGAAAATTCAAAAGGGCTCTATGCTTTTGGCTAGGGGTGCCAAGTGTGGGACTTTGTATCCCTTACATGTATCAGGGGTATTTGATCATGTTGTTGCAATAACCGAGCAGCCAAGCACTTCTTTGTGGCATTGCAGGTTGGGGCACATGAGCCAGAATGGAATGAAACTCTTATGCCGTTTGGGTTATGTACCGCATTTGAGTTTCTCTGATTTTGAATTTTGTGAGCATTGTCTCTATGGGAAGCAGACTAAATCAGCCCATAAAAGAAGGGGAAAGAAAGAGTTTGAAATGCTTGATTTGGTGCATTCAGACATATGTGGTCCCATGCCTACACAGTCATTAGGCGAGGCTGAATACTATGTGACATTCATTGATGATGCAACTAGGAAAGTGTGGGCTTATGCTATAGCTTGGAAGAGTGATGTGTTCCAGGTATTTCAGAAATGGCTGGCCTTGGTTGAGAATCAGTCAAGTAGAATGCTTAAATGCCTACGGACTGACAATGGTGGAGAGTATCTCTCTCATGACTTTCAGCATTTCTGTGATACACGTGGGATTAAGAGGGAGCTCACTTCCCCTCGTACTCCAGAGCAAAATCTAGTTGCAGAAAAGATGAACCGTACCATTCAAGAAAGGTTTCAATGCATGCTTTCCAATGCAAGTCTTTCTTGTGGTTTTTGGGCTGAGGCAATGAAGACTGCAGTGCATGTGATCAATAGATCGCCTAGTAAGAGTTTGGATGGTGGTATTCCTGAAGAGGCATGGAGTGGCAAGAAGCCCTCTTACTCTCATTTGCATATATTTGGGTGTGAGGCATATGCACATGTGCCAAAAGAGCTTCGAAAAAAGCTAGATCCTAAGTCTAGGAAATGCATCTTTCTGGGTTATGGTGAAAGTGGAGAGATGGGCTATCGTCTCTGGGATCCAGAAGCAAAGAAGATCATACGCAGCCATGATGTAGTCTTCAATGAGAAAAAGATGCATAAGGCACCCATGAGGGATGTGGAAATGAGGAGAATCACTTTCCAGGATGTGAATCCACCTGCATATGTTGATAGACAGCAAGCTGTCCATGCACCAAATGTGCAAGAAATGGTGCCACCAAGTACTCCCATAGGTATACAATCAAGGGTAGATGATGGATCATCTATTGGTGGAAATGATGAGCCAAATGTGGCTGATATGCAAATGGGACAGCAAGCTGAAATGCCCTTGAGAAGATCATCTAGAGCGTCTAGACCACCTGATAGGTTTGTTCCAGGGGTAGACTATGTGATGCTTACTGATTGCGGGGAGCCTTCTTGCTACAAAGAGGCTATGATGCGTGAGGATCAATGCAAGTGGGAGTATGCTATGCAATCAGAGATGAGTTCACTTATGAAGAATAAGACTTGGGACTTGGTTTCTTTGCCACATGGAAAGAAAGCATTGCCATGTAAATGGGTCTACAAAATGAAGGTCACAGGTGATGGTGTGCCTAGGTACAAGGCCCATTTGGTTGCTAAAGGGTTCAAGCAAGAGAAGGGTGTGGACTTTGATGAGATATTCTCTCCGGTTGTGAAGATGACCACACTTAGATGCATGCTTGGACTAGTGGCATTAGAGGATATGGAGCTTATGCAGATGGATGTCAAGACAGCTTTCTTGCATGGGGATTTGCATGAGGAAATTTACATGGTTCAGCCGGAAGGCTTTGAAGAAAAGGGCAAAGAGCATTTAGTTTGCAAGCTGAAGAAGAGTCTCTATGGTCTTAAGCAAGCACCTAGAGAATGGTATCAGAAGTTTGATGCTTTCATTCGGTCCCAGGCTTTTAGAAGGAGTGAAATTGATCACTGCCTCTACACTAAAAGGGCTAAGGATAATAGCCTGATAATCTTGGCACTATATGTGGATGATATGCTATTGGCTAGCAAGAATACTTATGAGCTAGATGCATTAAAGGCCAAGTTGCATGAGGCCTTTGATATGAAGGATTTGGGACTTGCAGGTCATATTCTTGGTATGCGCATCACACGTGATCGGAGTAGGAAACTCCTTTGGCTTTCACAAAAAGAGTATGTTACAAAAGTATTGCAGCATTTCAATATGGAGGGGGGGAAGGCAGTGAGTACTCCATTGCCTCCATATGTGAAACTAAGTCATACAGATAGTCCCAAATCAGATGAGGAAAGGGCCATGATGGCTAAGGTTCCTTATGCATCAGCAGTTGGGAGTCTTATGTATGCTATGATAGCTACTAGACCAGACATTGCATTTGCAGTGGGAGTTGTTAGCCGGTATATGGCTAATCCAGGAAAGAGGCATTGGGAGGCAGTTAAGTGCATCATGAGGTACATGAAGGGTACCAAGGAGATGTGCATCTATTTTGGTAGAGGAGACATGCGTGTACTTGGGTACACAGATTCAGACTATGCAGGGCATGTGGATAGTAGGAGATCCACTTCTAGTTATGTGTTCACCTTTGCAGGTGGTGCAGTGTCGTGGATGTCTCGCGCACAGAAGTGTGTTGCTTTGTCTACCACAGAGGCTGAGTATGTTGCAGCCACAGAGGGTTGCAAGGAGGCTATATGGCTTGATCAGCTAGTGGGAGATTTGGGGATTCATACAGGTGTACCGACATTGCATAGTGATTCCATGAGTGCTATTCAGCTAGCACGGAATCCGGTCTTTCATGCAAAGACCAAACACATTGAGGTCAGGTACCATTTCATCAGGGAGGTACTTGAGGACAAGCGCATAGAGCTTGTCAAGGTTCATACAGATGATAACCCTGCAGATATGCTGACGAAGAGTCTACCTAGTCAGCGGTTTGAGTATTGTCGTGTATTGATGGGCATTGGATAGTATGCTCACTAGTTGTTCTCTCTTAAAGGCACATTGTCCTTTAAGTGGGAGGTTGTGGGGGTTAAAGGTCACTGTGCCTTAACCCCGGTTATGTACAATACTCAAACACACATATAAATGAATGAAAAAGAAGATTAGGGTGGTTCTGCACCCACCAAAACTTGTGTGGCTCTCTGTCTCTCTGTCTCTCTCCTTCTTCCGTTCTTGCTTCCGTTGAGAGCACTCTCACATTTCAATCACATGGGGCTCTACCATGTCAATCCAAGTGAGAGAGCACTACTCACACACATGGGGAGGCACTCTCACATACCCCGCACAACATTCTTCTCCTTGATTCCTACTTGGCTGCCATATCAATCCCGAAGTCTGCCCATCCATGGGCAGCCAACCCATGCATGTTCAGGCTATGGTGCATTTATAAAGGCTCTACCACGACAACCCACTCGTCCCATTTTTTAAGTGTCCCAACAATGGGCACTATTTTTGGGAGTTTGTAAGACCTAACACTATTTACCTACCCATAAAAATGTGTGAATCTAGGCAAGCAACAAATGTGGATTCTAGGACCACATTCACTTTAGACACTGTGGCCATCTAACCCTTTTGCAAAATCTGTTGCTCCTGAGTGCAAGATCCTATCATGCAAAACAAGAACTATGTTGCAACTTGAAAACTAATTAGAGGGGCCGTTGGTGCCCATCCTTTGGGCGAGCAATTGTGCCGAGAAAAAGAAAGGGGCTCCAATCAACATCCATATAGCCGTTTACAATTTTGGGTGCAACAAATATGTGGAGAGCCTAAACATGGAATTTCATTGGCTTGTTTTAAAAAATAACTTGGGATGCCTCAATAAAAACCCCAACAAGAAAAAGATATAAGGCTCAAAAAAGGCCTTAATAATACAAGTCAGCTCTTTTTCAAAACAAAACAAAAGAGTTAGTGTGTAAACACCTGAAGAAGAGATGATATTGCTCTCCTCTCTCTCTCTCTCTCTCTCTCTCTCTCTCTCTCCCCCCCCACCAGCCAACCAACCCCTCTCGGAGTTTGTTACTTCTTTGAGAGACTTCCATGAGGTTAGCTAGGGCATTCCCTCACAAATAACACACCAGATCCTTCTCCTTACATAAACACTATCCAACTACCCATGGGTAATCACAGAGTAGACTAGTGGCAAGAATTTAAAGAAACCCAGCGTCTCTATGTGGTCGTGTGGGTTTGTTCTCGATCTCACAGATCAAATCCAATCTCCGATCCAAGTTAAATACCTGACCAATCATTATAAGGCTGAGTCGTCCCCTCCAACAAAGTTTTTATTGCTCACTTGCAACCATTGCTTCCTAAAATTTTGATGCATCCAACACATCTCTATTGTGTTAAGCAAGTTGCTTACATATACTATGACACAACAAATTTTTGCAAGTCTAGTTCCTTTGCGAGGACATATCCCACATGTGAGAAAGCAAATGGATGTAAGTACCCTCACCTATAAAAGGGAGGTTCATTTGAAGGAAATAAATCAAGCACTTTGCACTATCTCAAGATTCTCTTTATGAGTCCAAGCTAATCTATCTTGGAACCTAATTGACTTGAGATACATGTCATGAGCACTCTCTTCATCATGTTTCCACATAGGTTCCATCCACCTTAGAGTGCTCCCATAGATCCTGAGGCACACATGTTTTGTCATGGTATCAGAGCATAGGTTTAGCTCTCCTAGTTTAGCTCATTAGTAGTTCACTAGGATTGCTCCCATTCCTAGATTCGTTTTAGAATGTAAGATTAGTTTTAGATCTCGAGAGTTCTTCATTTAGAGAGTTGAGTTCATTTTGAGCTTGAGTGTGTCTTGCTAAGAGAGGAATTTTTCGTCCATTCATTCTGTCCATAAGAGAGAGATTTAGTTTGTGAGAGTTGCTTCATAAGGAATAGAGATGCCACTTCCTCCATGAGATTGAGAGAAATTTCATTGTGAGAGAGAGCTTCAAAGGTTCAAATTCATAGGGAGAAAGAATCTCTCTGTTGAAAGAAATCTGAGAGGAACACTGACACTCCCAGCAAGCATGTATGCGACCTCCTGTCCCAACTGCAACCTGCAATGAGCTCCCGTTTCCTGGTCTCCTCTGTGAGCTCCAACTTCGACCAGTAGCTCCTTCTACAAGCTCCTTCTACAGTAGCAACTTTGGTTGCGCTGCAGCCTATATCTCCTACATCTCTTCGTCGATGGCAAGGGACTTGAAGAGGTCGTCACAAGAGCGGAGTTCAGCATTCTGTTGGGACGCTGCGGGAGCTGCAATGGAGGAGTTAGGTGGCGAAGCATCGAAGGCAAGCAATGTGGGAAGCAAATGTTGTGAATGTGGAAGATTTGAACACGAGAGCAAGTGAAATCCTGGCAGAGGAAGAGACGAAGCTGGCAGCAAAGAAGACGAAGACTAAGGCAGAGGCGATGGTGCTGGGGAAGAAGGAAGCTAGAGCGAAGGCAACGAAAATCGTGAGCTCTTCTGAGAAGAAGAGGTCATCATGAAGATGGAAGCAGAAGCAGTAGTGCAAGGCGGCATCATCGGAGGGGAGCTCGAGCGATGGCCTCTTCAAGTTCTTCAACAGAGCTCCCTCTGCATGTTCCTGCAGTAACCATATCCCTCCTCACAGCTCCAACGACCATCAATCAACGGCTTCCTCAGTGACTCCAACTATGCATCCATGCTGGGAAACAAGCTCCTACGAGGCTACATCTCCAGCGTCTCCATCGATCTCCGTGCGACCTTCCAGCACGCAGAAACCGTGACTGTCGTCGCCTTCTCTAGTCAGATTTCTTTCACAAAGATTCCAAGGTTCTTAACCAAAAGACACGTGGCAGGATAATAACTAACCGTGGTTAAGGTAATCTAACTACAGTGAACCTTGGTTGAGTTTCCAATCACACTAGGGTTAGCTCACCCTTGGTCAAATGGGTAACCATGGTTAAAGTTAGGGCTAGTTAAGCCACATCAGCATGCACAGTCAGCAGTGCCTTCAAAGCACACAGCCTCTTGTTAAGCACAGCATGTGAATCCCTGTGCCACATCATCAAAGGCCCCTCTTCTTCACAAAAGCTTCAACAAGCCATAACTTGCAATCCAGGAAGAATTTGGACATGCTCCAAAAAGGAAAAGTGATCGTCTTTTTGAGCTCTACGCGCCTATCAAGTCAGAATCATTGTATGCAATTAGACACTACCAATATTGAAAGAAATCAATTGGTAAGACCTTTGCAACAAATGGAAAAGCAAAGCATGAATGTACAAAGCAAGCCGAAAGCACAAGTGCATGAGATGACCATAGCACGAAGCATGGCATCCACACAGAAAGCATCAAGGCACATGGAAGACAAAAGCATCATGCATGAAGCTACACCAAGCAAAGAAGCGAATGCCATCGTCATCAAGCCATGAGCCAAAAGGTGACATCAATGGAATGTATTGAGAAACAAAAACCTTGCCAACCTTGCCTATATGTTTGTAATCAAACCTGACCACCTGAGAGTAGCTATGAAAGCACCCAGGGGAGGTATTGACATGTAAAAGCCACACTTGACCACCTGAAGTAGCAATGCATGCACTAAGGGGAGGTGATGGAATGTAACTCACATCTGACCACCTTGTAGTCGCCAACAAAGGATCATGGCACCAAGGGGACGTGTTAAGAGTTGTGGTGCCATGAGCACATGTAGAGCAAAGGTATGAGCAAAGGATAAGCTGCCACATGGCATCGAGGACATATCCCACATGTGAGAAAGCAAATGGATGTAAGTACCCTCACCTATAAAAGGGAGGTTCATTTGAAGAAAATAAATCAAGCACTTTGCACTATCTCAAGATTCTCTTTATGAGTCCAAGCTAATCTATCTTGGAACCTAATTGACTTGAGATACATGTCATGAGCACTCTCTTCATCATGTTTCCACATAGGTTCCATCCACCTTAGAGTGCTCCCATAGATCCTGAGGCACACATGTTTTGTCAATACATACATAATAAGAGCTTACCTTGATCTGGGTGAGTTAGCACCCACAATTTTGGTGTTCTCCCTTTCTTTGTTACTCTCCGATAAGACCTCCTCTCCATCAAATGTGTGGGAAGATCCTCTCAATACTCTATACTTTTAACCATGCCTCCCACCCTATCCTTTTACTCTAATACCTAGCACCTACACAAGCTAGCATAAATCCACACATTGATAACAATCATAAAGTCTATGCCAAGGTCAACAAGTGTCAAGTCTAACAAGCCACCCCTCTTTTGGCCACCTTTTGCATAGGGTTTTAGGGAATTGACCCTCCCCTTTTAAAAGTCTGGATGTTCTTTTTTTCCTCTCTTTTTTAACACAAGTCACCCTAAAATTTCATTACATGCTTTTAGTTGTGTGAACTTCTCTATACAAAAATGTTAACCCTCTTCACACACATAGTATGCTTCCAACCCCTACATTTTCTTTTGCACACACAAATCTCGTTTTAACCTTAATACTTATCACCAAACTTCCAACCCATTTAGTGGAGCAATCTAGTCCTAAAAAGGTCTCCGAATTTTTTGAAGCTATGTGTAAAGTTTGGTGATACCTTAATTGGTATAGCCAAACTTCTAGCCCATTTAATAGAGCAACTCAATCAATCTAGTCCTAAATAGGCCTTCTATTTCTTTAAAGCTATGTTAAAAAGGACTAGTCCACTTAAATATGTGCCCTTCTTTTGAAATGTTATTTCTCAAGAATAGACACCTTAAAAGGGCCCCAAAGGCTTTGATTTGAGGCTTTTGAGAGAGAGAGAGAGAGAGAGAGAGAGAGGGAGATCCATGCTATGGGGATTGAACCTACACACGTACATGCTTGTACAACTGCTCAACTAATCAACATCCATAATGAACTATTGAGGACCAAAATGTTGGTGCCAAGAAAGTCATCTATGAAAATAGAATTGTTAAGGTTGAGAAGAGATCTCAATGATCTAGTGTAGATTGGCCTATTTCAAATTTTTAGTAGTTGAGGCATATGGTGTGGCAGATGCGAGGGCTTGGAGCAGGCTACTAAAGTACATGTAGGATCTTGCAAGAGTTCCTTGAATTGTAGCATTCAATGCGAATTTTGATGGCTTGAAGGCACACATGCGTGAGGCCTAACAATAGTAGTACTCAACTAATAGGAAAATAGCAAAAAGATATTATTAAAATATAAATATTTTACCTTTCAAGTGAGGAGAACCATCGCTATACCCTTCCCACATGTAGGCATGCCAAAAAGTGCAGGGATGATAATGAAGACACGGTGTCCTATGTCTTATAAATGCACCAATCATAGACCCACTAGTTATAAACACCATGAGCATTCCTCAAGCACATGCTTACATCACAATCACACTAAAGGCTAGCATGTCTATAGAGTTTAAATAACCCACTGCCATTGATAATAGATAACCAATGAGGCAAATTGTTGTTTGTGCATCATGATAATCGGGCAAAGAATTTACCACACCACCTAGTAGTAGATGTTTAACCACTCAATCCAAGTTCAAACCTAATCCCTAGGCTATAGGATGGCAATGACCCCATCCTATTGGAAGTAACTACCAAATGGAAAGTTCATCACATGCATACATCACCTACTAGAGGGTTTGACTATCAAACCCAAGTTCACGATGGTGCTACTTAGTGCATAGGTTTTAATAGGAAGCAACTACCAAATCATAAGGGGGATGTTTGAGAGGGGGCAAGGAGTGAGGAAGTAACTGATGGGGACTACTTGTACTTGGGGCTTGTCCACCAAAATCATTACTTTTTCCTATGTGATATGATTTACAATTGTACACATGCGCCAACATTGCTACCAACAAAAAATGGTGCAAGCATAAGCTTTGTGCATACTCATAAGAGATGGGATGGTAATGAATATATTATTGTCCTATGTCTTATAAAGGCACAATACGTGGCTCCACTAGTTACAAACACTATGAACCTTCCACAATCACATGCTTACATGATAACCACATCAAAGGCTAGCACATCTGTAGGGTTCATGTTTAAAGCCCTGGTTCCGTTGATAATGGATAACCAATGAGTAGGATGGTTAAATCTTATGATAAGGCAAATTGTTGTTTGTGCAAATTTATGAGGCAAATAATTTACTACATCACCTAGTAGTAGAGGCTTAACCACTAAACCCAAGTTCAAGATGGCACTACTAGCTATAGCCATTCTATTATCAATGGAAGTAACTACCAAATGGAAAGATCATCACATGCATACAACACCTACTAGAGGTTTTAATCATTAAACACAAGTTCATGATGGTGCTACTTAGTGCACAGGCTATAAATGGAAGCAAGTGCTAGATGGAAAGCTCGTCACATTAGGAAGGGTGCATGGTGCACTTAGAAAACCTCCCTTTAGGGACCATCATCCCACAATTGTCATAAAACCCATCTTATGCAACATGGCCATCCTTGCACTCATACTCATTAAATGCAATGACCAACCAAGGATCATGATCTTACAATGTCTATGTAGACGAGTGCCATCTCCAAACCATGGTCTATCAAGCCAAGTCGAGTCCACCTGCACTTTCCTTTCATCATAGGTGACCATGTGATAGCTCAAATATCTATATATCATCTTAATTACTAAGTCTTAGGTGGCCCATGTAGTAATCTAAAGGATGTGTGTAATAATGTGTGATCTCATTTCAAAAAATGCCCAGCCATCAGATTCACACAATCGAGTACAAGTAAGAAGGTTTGAAAGCTTTTAAAATCTACATGGAAAAAAAGAAATTTATAAAGTGTTTAGAACCACGTGGACAATGATCACATATGCAAAAGTCTTGCCATTGAGAAACAGTTAATGACCATGTTGCACAACTTTGTGTTACATGTAGGAGGGATAAAGGAAATCAACTATAAGTCACAAAATTTGGTAATATGATTAGAGTTTGACTATATTAAGCACCATGTCAAAAGCATAGAAAAGCAAGGAATACAAAATGTAGCAAGCTTTGGATGAAAGAAGACATTTAAAGTCAATACGACATAATTCTAAGCAAAACATTCCATTCACAAATTCATTTTTGGATTACGCTTTGAGAGAGTCTTGAGCCCTTATTAGGAAAATAAAAATGACCTTTCCAATAAGAGTAGACAATTTACGAACATCTATACCTGTCTTTCAAATTAAAATAAAATTTCAAGAATATGATAAGATCCTCACCTAAAAAGTGAAATTTAGCAAGAATCTTTTTCTTTAAAGGGTTATGTTATTATTGATGCTAACATATTGTTTGCATGTGAGTATCCATTAATAATGAATGTAATCTAGAATATACTTTAAGGTTATACAACGTCCAACATTGTTCATATTTATTTGTATTTTGTTATGGCTTCAAGCCTTACTATCATACTTAAACGAGAGCTTTTTTAAGGCAAATGTCAAATGTTTCCATTTACAAAATATGCTTTCTCTATTGCATCATGATCTCTAGTTTAAGTCACTCTATATTGTGTATCATAGAAAATATTTATTTGTTGCATTGGGTCCCATGGTCCACTAGTACTTACAATTCTGCAATGAAACCATGTTTTCATACACAATGTGAATGGTTTTAATGAGTTCTATCCTAGTATGTCCCCCCAATTATTGAAAAATTGAAAATGGATTAGTTCTTTCTCTCCATCAACAGAGATTAGATGAGCTTCAATGAAGCTAGAAGGTAAGCTAGTGCAAGAAAATAACTGGCACTTTCCTTTAGGCCCCTTTCGTGTTCTGCCATCCCTATTGCAAAAATATATCCCCTCTTTTCAGTACTCCACTAGGTGCAAAGTTACTGACAGCTGTACGGAAGGTATCCCATGAAGATGGCAATGAACATAAGAGAAATATTGCCTTAGTCTCCGCATCAAAATTGATTTTCTGAGCCTGAAGTTGGCTGAAAATTTGAATTCATTCAAGTGAGAAGCAATGGAGACCCCTTCCTTCATCTGCACCTCAAACAACCTCTTCATGAGGTAAACTTTATTAGAGGCAGTTTCCTTCTCATAAGTGGCACACAGTTTCTTCCACAAATCTTCCGTAGTCTGCTCATTTACTACTATGAAATAAACTGACTCTGCAAGATGAAGTCTAATAGTAGACTTTGCTAATGCATCCAACTCATTCCAATCATCCTCAGACATATCCGCAGGCTTAGCTTCAATACCTGCCAAGGGTTTAATCTGCTTCTTTTGAATAAGCACATCCCTTATTTGTTCTTTTCACAAAGAAAAGTTTGTCCCATCAAACTTTTTAATGCTGAAAAACTCCTTTTCAGACATGGAAGAGGATGCCATGATGCAAATGAAACAAAATCCCAAATGCTAGTGCCTGCAAGAGAGAATCACACCAAATACTAGGTGCACCCAAATGTGTATGCCACAATAGACTGAAATATCACCAAAATTCAAAGCTCAAAGCATCAAAAAGATGCATCTGACTCATGTGCATATACTATGCATCCATATGAGCAAATCTGGCCCAAAAGAAAATGCCAATAAGTGCCAAATGACACAAGCATAAACACCGTCCACTGGCATATGCATCAATAATATCTCATCCAAGAGAGCATAGCACTATCAGTGCATCACCTGCAATGTGTCAAAGCTGTCCCTCAGCATAAAATAGCATCCATGTGCAAAGCGTCCATAAAAAATAGCATCCCACAAGGCAATTTGGGCCTATTTGCGCATCCAACAAGGACCGCAATGCATCCAAATGGCCTATAAATCATCCATTGCAACCCAATGCATACCACGAATGAGCGCACACTGCTCAAACTACAACTAGAGTGATCTGCATAAGGTATGCTCAAGAAATCATAGTCCCATGGTAATGAGCACTACTGAAAATAGAACCTGAGATGCCTCAAAACATGGGCGCCATTGCATAATCGGACTCAGCAAGAAAATCTGCAAATATCTCTCTTCTGCCAGAACTCCAAAATCCCAACCGATGAGTGAGAAATGGGAGTCAATACTTATCCACTGCCATGTGGCATAAATCTAAGGTTTCAAAACCTTAGAATGAAAAATGCATAACAGAGAGACGAAATTGAATACACAGAGATCTATAACTCTGAAAATCCTCCACCAAATCGCGCAAGAGCTGATAGGTAGGGGTTTTTGGGCGTCCGGAATGCAATGGGACAGACGGTTTTGGAAACTGTGGTCTCAATCACTGGGTCCAACACACAGGCTGAAAAACGTTTTTTGAAACAGAGCTGTTTATAAACTCCACCAGAGTGCGAATGATAAGCAACATAGAAGTTTTAGGACCTCCTGAGTCCATCGGAACTAACAGATCTGCAAATGGTTGCTCCAAACTTGAGTTCCAACACCCGGGCAAAAAACGCAGGAACTGACACAGTGAGTTAGAAATCCAATGAAATGATCCCAGATTCAAGAATGAAGGTGTTTCCAAGCTCCTGAAGTAATGTGGACACCAAAAGCAAGCAATAGTTGCCTCTACAAGTGAATATGGAGTCTCTGTCATCGAACGGAACAGGGAAAAGCTCAAAAAACGACTTTTTCTTTGAAACCACTTAACAGGCTCTCAAAACCACTTCGCAAAGCCAAAGTAACTTTTCCAAAGGTTCCTCCAAGGTCTCTGCATACTCGGATGCAAGTAAAGTCACCCACAAAGCTTCCCACAAAGCTTCTCCTTTCTCCCACAGAGCTGCTGAGCTTCTAAGCATTCACGCACGCTCAACTAGATCACTCGGCTCTGATACCAGTTGAGAGTGCTCTCAACGGAAGCAAGAATGGAAGAAGGAGAGAGAGAGAGAGACAGAGAGCCACACAAGTTTTGGTGGGTGCAGAATCACCCTAATCTTCTTTTTCATTCATTTATATGTGTGTTTGAGTATTGTACATAACCGGGGTTAAGGCACAGTGACCTTTAACCCCCACAAAATGTTCTCTGGAATCGAATTGCCAGTGGATCTTTTTTTTTGTTTGTTTGTTTTTTTTGGGCGTTGTATTGAAATTTAAAATACCAATAGCACCTCCATATGAGATGATCAAGATAGAATCCTACAAGGGCTATAGATATACAAACCCACAAGTTGTAATAGCTTGGTCTAAATGCTAGTGGAGATTTACAACTTTTGAGGATTGGAGTGGAGCATTCAATCGAGTGTTGGGTTGGGATGTTTGGTAAACTGTGCTCGTAGCCAGTGCAATTGTAATTGGGAAGCCCTTAAGTATTTGCCATTGGTTTTCTTTGTTCTCATTGGCTAGAGAGGAGCAAGAAGAAGAAGAAGAAGAAGCAACAGCAGCAATAGAAGAAGAAGAAGCAAGAAGGAGCAGAAGAAAAGATGATCATTGTCATCAATAGGAGGGGCAAAGGAGAGCTTGAGAAGCAGTAGCAGCTATGGCACCTAGTACCTTTGGTGATCTAGAGCTCCTCATGGATTACAATTTGGAGTTGGCTACAGCACTTCGTGGTCGTCCTCTACTTCCTTGCAAGGCTCTACTTCCTATTGTTCTTGTGGGTTGCTTGACATCGTCTCTACTTCCTTGCAAGGGTCCGTTTCTTTCATAAAATTTTCCTAATTTTTAGGGGCTGGTTTTGACACTTTGTGTTCCTTGCTATTCACTGTCACCCTCTATTTGTGAATGGTTTCTTACATGTTGGCCTTTTGGTGATCATCCTCCACTTGTTCTTGGGGTGGTTCTCCAATGATCCCTCCCATTTGAGTTGGGTGTGGGAGCAAAGAGCCCTCCCTTAAACTCTTGTAATATCCCCTTGTAAGAGGACCTATGATGTTTTCCCTTGTTTCTAGTAGGAGTGTTCTTTCCAAATGTTTTGGTCCAAGGAGATCTGCTTCTGTCACTTTCTCTGGTGTTTCAGTCACCATATCCCCCACTAGTCTTCTAAGTTGGCAGGGGAGGAAAGTTTGTAGTAGAAAAAGTATCTTTGGTCCTGTCAATCTTGGGAAAGTGGAGATTTCCCACCCATCATGCAACATGTATGGACGAGGTTTGATGAAACTCTTAGTCCCATAAGCAAATCTATTCTCTGGCAGTACTCAATACTAGTTTTATCTCCAAGGGTCAACTAAGCTAGAGATAGCCGCCGCATGTCGAGCTCCATCCAAGTCTATCTTTTTACTCCAATCTCTGTGGGACATGGGACTTCATATCTTTTGTCAAACTTCTCCTTTCTAATGCCTCAACCAAAATTTGTGTAAATGGGGAATAACTTAGCCCTTCTTGCTAAAGATATCTATTAGACAAGGCTACCCTCTTGCGCCCATGCTCTTTGCAATTTTAGTTGATGCCTTGGGATGGTTACTTCGAGATCAAATAGATCAGGGAACACTCAGTGGCATTGACCTTCGTGGTGGTCTCTAATTGGTAAAACAATAGTTTGCAGATGACACCAACCTCACACTAAGAAATACTTTTAAAGATGTAACCACAACAATCCAATGTTTGGACACTTTCCCTATGGCATTTGGGTCCATAATAAATCATAGCAAGATAGGTTATGCAATCTTGACAGATAAAGAAGAAGATCACTCTACAACAGCTAGGTTGCAAAAAGATTCTCAAAGGTAAGGTCTTCATACTTCTGGGTATTCCCATGGGATTTGAGGTCTCCATGAAGGAGAGATGGGACTGGTTCCCAAATAGATTTAGAGCCAAACTTGACAAGTGGAGAGGCTTCCAAGCCAACCTAGTAGAGACAAGGGTTGTTCTTAATCATTGCATCTACCCTATCTCCATCTTCTATCTCTCTTGTTGGTGCCCATCCAAGACTGGGCTTGAGAAATTCATCACACTATGTAGATCTTTCCTTTGGGGAGGCACCGACACCAAAAGAAGAATCACTAAGGTTAAGTGGACCTTTTGCACCCCCTCCTTAATGATGTAGAAATTGTTAAATCTTGGGTCCTCTCTAAAAAGGGTTACAGATGGAAGCAACTCTAACACAAGTAGGATTTTAGGTGGAAAATCTAGCCTAAAACTATCAAATCAAGATCAGGTTTCGGTAATGAGAAAAATTCTATTGTGGTAGCAAGAATTTACTTGGAAAGGAGGCTAGTTCTAAATTGGCTAAAGAATTTAGCTGGGTCAAGATCTCTCACTTATACTCTATCCCAACCGCTCTCAATGATATTGAAGAGATTGCTAGAACTCTCAATGTAAAAAGGAAACTATTTGATAACAAGGATAAATGGCATAATAGGTTTCTTTTAATCTGGCTGAAAGCGATCCCTGAAAAGTATGCCATTCTCCTCTAGCTCAATGTGCACAAAGCAGTATGGACAAACTATAGAGGTGAAAGGATAGGGAAACGTTCAAGTTTCTACAAAAAATGCCCTACAAGCAAAGATATCTTCCACCTCTTTATCACGTGCCCAAATGCCAAGAAAGTGTAGAAGTATATGCAATTGTAGGTCGGAGAGCCTATTAACTGGAAATCAATATTACTAGGGGACCCCTAGAAAATGCCTCACTCTTCTTGGATTATCTTGAGAGCACATGCACTTTGGTCTATATAGATGGTAAGGAATGCCTATTAGTTTCAGAATGAGTCAGTTAATGCTCTTGATTCTTTCTCATGTTGGTTTAACAAAAATATGCCCCTCTTTCAAAAGTAATTTTTGGATTCATTTGTAGAAAGATACAAAAGAACACTGCAAAGCCTTCAACAGCCCCTGCAAAGGACTCTCTGAGTGTTTGCAAAACCAGGACATTCCCCCTCTTTTTCATGTTAAAGGAGAAGCTCCTTATAGTTTTCAGGATACTCTTGCTCGCTGCCCTAGGGAGGTTATGGTACAGTTGTAGATCTTTAGCCAAAAGATCTTCTCTTTTTGGTTCTCTCTTAAACACAAAGTGTGTATGGAGCAGCATTGTATACATCTTTTGTGTATATACAAACGAAGGGTTCTGCCACAAAAAAAATCCCAAAAAACTTGTATAGTTGATAGCGAATTTTCCTCTTCACTCTAATTGAAGATTTAAAAATTATATGGTGCCACTTAGAGGTATTGAGATACTGCTCGTGACCAACAAAAAACCTTAAAAATTATTTATTTCAAACTAGCAACATGTTCCACAATTAGCGAAGGGGACCAAGAAAATTTGTGTATTGTTTAGCAAAGGAAGGTTGGTGTGAAGCACATTTCTTTTTTTATAAAATATGTTTTTAAAAAGGACTGGGGGCCCTTTGAACGTGAGATTTCCCCATTATACGTCAACTAGTTAGTAGCAACACTCATAACAATATTTTTCTAGTTTTTCTCTTTCAAACTTTATTGCACTTTCCATTATTGTGGGTATCCCGAAGCTCCAAATGCCTTCTAGTAGGAGTTGTAGGGATGTAATATGGATTATGATGCCCTTGATCCTCATTTAACACATTCCAAAGCAAATAACAAATAATCTAAGATGCCACAAATGACATAAATAAGTGTTAATGGTAGAATATGCTCACACAAACAATGCGAATATGTTCATGCATTGGTTAAAAGAGCAACCAAATCGTGCATGATGACATGTTTATCAACACAACACAAATATATGGAGAATCGCCCTTCACGGTATCTAATCCATAATCGAATGTTTTAAGAGGCAAGGGGTTGAATGCATCTACATTACATCTTTGTCAAGAAAGGGATAAGATGATCACAGCTAAATACCTCCCTCTTGTTTATTTATCATCCATTCCATTGCTAGTTATAAATGAGAGAGAGCTTGATTGCATCCTTTGCCATTAGACAATAAATTTTTTGATGTCTCAACATTATTATCTATAACTTTTGTCTTGTTCATTGGGTTTGGTGTTGGAACTTTTAGCTCGTTTATTGGGTTTGACATCTCCTTTTCAATGTCCATTGAATTCCTATACATCAATACATTATTAGTGTTACTATCAAGCATACATACAATGTATGTATAATTTTATAGGAAGAATATGTCCATTTCTTATGTACAATTATGGCATGAATAATTAGGATAGAACTCATAAAAACCATTCACATTGTGTATGAAACCATGGTTTCATTGCAAAATGGCATACAACATCTACAACTGATGGACCATAGGACCCAATGCAACAAATAAATATTTTCTATGATACAAATATGGAGTGACGCAAACTAGAGATCATGATGCAACACAGAAAGCATCTTTTGTAAATGGAAGCATTTGACATTTGCTTTGAAAAAGCTATACTTTAAGTATGATAGTAAGGCTTGAGGCCATAATAGAAATGAAAATATATATGAACAATGTTAGATGTTGTATAACCTTAAAGTATATTCTAGCTTACATCCATTATTAATGGATACTTAGATGAAAACAATATGATAGCATCAATACTTTATTAGTCTTACTATCAAGCATACATTCATCAAATGTTATTCATATTTGGAGTATGTATATTTTTATAGGAAGAATATGTCCATTTCATATGTACAATTGTGGCATGAAGAATTAGGATAGAACTCGTTAAAACATTCACATTGTGTATGAAAACATGGTTTCATTGCAAAATTGTATATAACACCTAGTACTAGTGGACCATAGGACCCAATGCAACAAATAAATATTTTCTATGATATAGAATATAAAAGTGACTCTGATGCAATAGAGAAACTATATTTTGTTACTGGAAGCATTTGACATTTGCTTTAAAAAATCTATACTTTAAGTATGATAGTAAGGCTTAAATCCATAACAAAATTACAAATAAATATGAACAATGTTGGATGTTGTATAACCTTGAAGTATATTCTAGATTACAACCATTATTAATGGATACTCACATGCAAACAATATGTTAGCATCTACAATAACATAGCCCTTTAAAGAAAAAGATTCTTGCTAAATTTCACTTTTTTTGAGGCAAGATTAATTGAAGTTTTTCACATATCTATTGCAAGGTGATATAAATTAAAGGATGCAAGTTAAGTTTTGTTTTAATCCCCATTCTGCTAACTTTTTTGTTTCACAAGTGATTACTATGTTCAACTATAATAGATTTGTAGAATTGTCATCTCTACATCACTATTTTTCATGTCTAAAGCCTCTTGTAAAGTTTATATTGCTTCAAAGCATTCATGGATGGAATTTTGTGGATGGTTCCTTGCCTAATTTATAAGGTTAGCCATAAAGATGTTCTAAGATGGGTCAACCAAGGATTAATTCATGCTTTGTTGGAGTTGATGCAAGGAAAACTTTGACAGCATATTGGCAGTTTCCTCTCCTTCTCTTCTTCCCCTCACACTCCTTCCACTCGTCTTGCACACCAATATGCTATTCATTGAGCAGCAGCTCCTTAAGCACAATACCATTCTTTTCAAACTTTTGAGTGGCTACTTCAAGCTCCTCCACGGGTCACGAGATCACCTCTCTACACAACCAGACATTTGAGCTCCCGTTCTTTGGACTGCTTGAGTTCTTGTCTACTACAAACTTCTTAAGGAGTCCACAACCTCTTCTATAGCTCCTATGTTTGCATGGCTTTTGATTCTAGCCTTCATTCTCGCTACTTTTGGAACGCCTTTTTGCAGGCTGTTGCACGTTCAGTTTCCTTCTTTAGTGTTTTTCTACATTCGGCATAGGAAGCGTCAGATTGTTGAGAACAACTTGCATGCCTAGTTGAGCAAAGCAAATATCACAACGTCCAACAGCAACCTCAGATGGTTCATCATGAACAAAATCAAGGTAGTCACAAACGATATTTCCAGACACAATGTTGCAGATTTGGCAATGTGCACAAGGGTATCCTTTGGGATGGAAGAGAGTTGTCTTGCAAGTGATGCCATATTTATCCATGAGGTGAAACTGGTGGAGGTGGATCAGCAATGTGGAGCACTGCATCTACTCCTCTATTCCATTTTTCTCTTTTCTTTATCCATTGGGTAGGCCTAATGAATATTATTCATCTTGTTTTTGTTGGTAGCATTGTTGGTGCATGTGCACAAGTGTAAGTCCTATTACATAGGATAAAGTAATGACTTTGGTGGACAAGGGCCAAGTACAAGTAGCCCCCCCTCATTAACTTTTGCACCTGCAAGTATTGATATGGACAAAAACACTCAAAATATGCCTATGCATAGAATTCTAATTTGCATAAACTTACTCATGTAAAATCCATTGTTGCTTCCCCCCTTGTTGCTCATGGATTGGCCCCTATATGTTGTGACTCACGTACTTCTAAGAGTGTCAAAATTAGGATTTTACTTCACATCAATCTTCATTCCACATGTGAACTCTAAACTGCAAAAGCCCCCGCATCCCCCACACCATACGCCTCAACTACTAAAAATTTGAAATAGGCCAATCTACACTATATCATTGAGATCTCTTCTCAACCTTAACAATTCTCTTTTCATAGACGTCTTTCTTGGCACCAACATTTTGTTCCTCAATAGTTCATCATGGGTGTTGCTTAGTTGAGTAGTTGTACAAGCATGAACGTGTGTAGGTTCAATCCCCAGAGCATGTCTCTCTCTCTCTCTCTCTCTCTCTCTCTCTCTCTCTCTCAAAAGCCTCAAATCAAAGCCTTTGGGGCCCTTTTAAGCTGTCTATTCTTGAGAAATAACATTTCAAAAGAAGGGCACAGATTCAAGTGGACTAGTCCTTTCTAACATGGCTTTAAAGAAGTAGGAGCCCTTTTAGGGACTAGATTGATTGAGTTGCTCTACCAAATGGGCTAGAAGTTTGGCTATACCAATTTAGGTATCACAAAACTTTTAACATAGCTTTAAAAAAGCTGGAGCTTTTTTTAGGAGTAGATTGCTCCACTAAATGGGTTGGAAGTTTGGTGATAAGTACTAAGGTTAAAATGAGATTTGTGTGTGCAAAAGAAAATGTAGGGGTTGGAAGCATACTGTGTGTATGAAGAGGGTTAACATTGTTGTATAGAGAAGTTCATGTAACTAAAAGCCTGCAATGAAATTTTAGGGTGACTTGTGTTTAAAAAAAGAGGAAAAAAAGAACATACTCACTTTTAAAAGGGGGAGGGTCAATTCCCTAAAAAAAGAACATGCAGACTTTTAAAAGGGGGAGGGACAATTCCGTAGAACCCTATACAAAATGTGGCCAAAAGAGGGGTGGCTTGTTAGACTTAATACTTGTTGACCTTGGCATAGACTTTATGATTGTTATCAATGTGTGGATTTGTGCTAGCTTGCATAGGTGCTAGATATTAGAGTAAAAAGGTAGTGTGGGAGGCATGGTTAAAAGTATGGAGTATTGAGAGGATCTTCCCACACATTGTAAAAGATTGCTAAGAGCAATGAGCAATCATCATGATCCCCAACTAGTTGCCCTCTAGTTGCTAGGCATTGGAATGCATGTTTGGCACACCAAGTTCATGATTTGTCAAGGGTTTTTAATTGAGAGTCACTGAGCTTAGCAATTGCAATGGGATGTAGCCTTCATTCCATGAATCATTGTGTGCATGACACGTAGAAGATGATTGTGGGAGCCGAATTGTGGTAAAAGAACCAACTAGCAAAAGGTACACATGAGGGCAAAGGGAGTAGCATAAATTCTTGTAGCCTTGCAAAGGAACTAGACTTGCAAAAAATTGTTGTGTGGTAGTGCATGTAAGCAACTTTGCTTAACACAATAGAAATGTGCTGGATGCATCCAAATTTTAGGAAGCAATGGTTGCAAGTGAGTAGTAAAAACTTTATTGGAGGGGACTCCTTACACCTCATAATATAAGAGGTGATTGGTCAGGTGTTTAACTTGGATCGGAGATTGGATTTGATTTATGAGATGGGGAACGAACCCACACGACCACATAGAGAGGCCATCTTGCTATGAATGCACTGGTTTCTCAGAATTCTTGGCACTAGTCTACTCTATAAGATCACCCATAGATAGCTAAATAGTGTTTATAAGGAGGAGGTCCAGTTTGTTATTTGCGAGAGAGTCCCCAGCTAACCTCAAGGGAGTCTCTCAAACAAGTAATAAACTCCAAGAGGGGTTGGTTGGCTGATTGGAGAGAGAGAGAGAAAGCAATATCATCTCTTCTTAAAGTGTTTACACACTAAGTCTTTTGTTTTGTTTTGAAAAAGAGCTTACTTGTATTACTAAGGCCTTTTTTGAGCCTTATATCTTTTTCTTGTTGGGGTTTTTATTGAGGCATCCCAAGTTATTTGTTAAAACAAGCCAATGAAATTCCAAGTTTAGGCTATCCACATATAAATTTGTTACATCCAAAATTGTAAATGGCTATATGGATGTTGACTAGAGCCCCTTTCTTTTTCTTGGCACAATTGCTCGTCCAAAGGATGGGCACCAATGGCCCCTCTAATCAGCTTGAAGTCCAAAGGATGGGCACCAATGGCCCCTCTAATCAGTTTTCAAGCTGCAACATAGTTCTTGTTTTGCGCGGTAGGATCTTGCACTTAGGAGCAATAGATTTTGCAACAGGTTTGGATGGCCACAGTGTGTAAAGCGAATGTGGTCCTAGAGTCCACATTTGTTGCTTGCCTAGATTCACACATTTTTATGGGTAGGTAAACACTGTTAGGTCTTACATACTCCCAAAAGTAGTGCCCATTATTGGGGCACTTAAAAAATGGGATGAGTGGGTTGTTGTGGTAGAGCCTTTATAAATGTACCATAGCCTGAACATGCATAGGTTGGCTACCCATGGATGGGTAGATGTCGGGCTTGACATGGCAGGCAAGTAGGACTCAAGGAGAAGAATGTTGTGCGGGGTATGTAAGAGAGCCTCCCCATGCGTGCGAATAGTGCTCTCTCACTTGCATTGACATGGTAGAGCCCGATGTGATTGAAATGTTCTCTCGCATTGGATTGCTAGTGCCTTCCGGGCTGGGCTATAGTTACACTTTTGTAAAAAAGTGTCCCACACACTTTCTTGCCAAGTGGAAGTCCCCCTTTAATCTCTCTCTCTCTCTCTCTCACACACACACACACACACAACACCCTCTAGGGAATGATTAGTTTGCAAATCATTAGGACTTTCCTATGCATGAGCTTCCATCACAAGTGCTGCAAATTAATCATCCAATGATCTTGACAATGGTTTTCCCTGGACAGAACCAACCAAGTTGAAGGCAGAGGTCAAGAGTACTTGTACTCACTTGTTTTTTTGTTAGTTAGTTTGTTTGGGCGTTGTACTGAACTGAAATTAAAAGTAGAAACAGCGCCTACATACGAGATGATCAAGAAAGGGCTAGAGATTGGAGAAGCTAACAGCGAGCGCTAAAAGCGAGTGGAGATTTACAAAGTGTGAGGATAGGAGTGGAGCATTCAATGGAGTGGAGGGGTGGGATGGTTGGGAAACTGTGCGGGAAGGCGGCCTGAAGGATCTGCGATTGGTTGCAATTGTTCTCATTGGCCGGAGAGGAGCAAGAAGAAGAAGAAGAAGAAGAAGAAGAAGAAGCAGCAGCAGCATCAGAAGAAGAAGAAGAAGAAGCAGCAGCAAAGCAGAGCTTGAGAAGAAGAAGAAGCAGCAGCAAAGCAGAGCTTGAGAAGAAGAAGCAGCAGCAAAGCAGAGCTTGAGAAGAAGAAGAAGCAGCAGCAGCAGCAACAAAGCAGAGCTTGAGAAGAAGCAGCAGCAACAGTAGCAGCAGCTATGGCGCCCAGTCCCTTGGGTGATCTGGAGCTCCTCATGGATCACAATTTGGAGCTGGCTGCTCCACTTCCTGCTCGCCCTCTTCGTGCTCATCACCCTCAACAACATCATCAACAACATCAACACCATCACGCAGCAGCAGAAGCAACCGGAGCACACGCAGCAGCAGACGCATCCGGAGCTCACGCAACCGTAGCAGCACCTGCAGCTCTTCCTCCTCACCTCCCTCCCTTCGCCTCCCTCTCCCTCGCCTTCCCCCCCCTCCTCTCCTCCTCCCCTTCCTTCCTTACCCCCTCCCTTTCCCCTCCTCCCCTCCTTCCTCCTCCCTTCCCTTCCCTCCACTCCTCCATCTCCCCCTCCCCCCTCATGCCCTCCGTCTCCTCTTCCTCTTCCCCCCTCCTCCCCTCCCCCTCCCGTTCCTCCTCTTCCAAGTCTCGCACCGCTTTCCCCGACTTCCAGCGCCTCCCCGACCGAACTCTCCCCTCCGCTGACCCCAGCAGCGGCGCCGCTTTGCGCAAAGCCTCTATCGTTTGGTTCCGCAACGATCTTCGCGTTCACGACAACGAGGCTCTCCTCTCTGCGTCCAAGGACTCGTCGTCTATTCTCCCTGTTTACTGTTTTGATCCCCGTGACTACGGCAAGTCCTCGTCAGGTTTCGACAAGACAGGACCCTATCGTGCCAAGTTCCTGTTGGAGTGCGTATCTAATTTGAGAGACCAATTGAGGGAACTGGGCTCCGATCTGATAGTGAGAGTGGCAAAACCGGAGGAAGTTCTCGTAAGTTTGGCAAAGAGTATCGGAGCAGATGCGCTTTCTGCGCATCAGGAGGTGTCGTTTGATGAAATGCAGTGCGAGAGAAAAGTATCCGCATCACTTCAGGAGGAAGGAGTGGATGTGAAGTATTTTTGGGGCAGTACTTTGTTTCACATGGATGATTTACCTTTCCAGCTCGACGAAATGCCCATTACATATAGCGGATTTCGCGAAAGGGTGGAGAATGTAACTATTCGCAAAGCAATCGAGACTGCGAAGCAATTGAAGGGCCTTCCTATCCGTGGAGGAGTGAAACCTGGAGATATCCCAACGCTTCAAGAACTTGGCCTAAAATCGATCTCTGCAAGACAGGTCCAGGATACTGCATTGTGATCATGCTTTTTACATAGAGAGAAGCTGGTCCCTCTACCAAGCTTAAGTCAAAAGTATATCTATTGTTCTTCCTGATTGCAGTCAGCTTCCCTTCCTCTCTTAGTAGTGGCTGCGCCCCAGGACCTTAACGTCATGTCGGCAACTGTAATAGCACAGTCCTAAGTCTCTGTTGATACCAGGGATTTTCTAGTGACTCACGTAGGGATCGATTTGTCACTTCCCGCCATGTGACTTCACGTTTAAGTGGTCTAATCCCACCGGTTTATGGACAGCAGGAACTTCCAAGATTTGGTGTTCGGTCTTCTGATAGAATTCGGAAAAAGGAGCGGGACTGGATTCTTGATATTGCTTTCCGCCTCGACGGAGAACTCATTGGGAAAAATGATGTATGCAAGGTTTCCACACGTAGCAAGGTTTTGGATAGTTCCTGGTTCTCTGGGTAGTTGTTGGGTTCTTCTTGCTTGCGCTTCTGGGTAGCTCTTGCCATGATGTGCTGTTCCATGGGCTGGCGAATTGGTTTTAGATAATCTCTGGAAGATTGGGTTTGGAAAATCGTGGAAAATTGGCTCTCATTCTATTCCACGGGTTGCTGTCAAATATGAAGATGAACAGCGGCCCTTCTCCCTTTATATTAAGACATAACGTCTCATTCACAATCTGCCAATCTGAAACAGAACCAAACTCACTCCAAATGTGAACGCTCTAGAGAAATTCCTAGTTCTACCTTTATTGCTCAAATTATAACAGAGGCTTACCATTCAGAATTGCATTTCATAAGAAATTGAACACATGAAACTGGAAAACACGAATGGACATAATAGGTACAAGAGCTGTCACGGGCTGGACAGGAAACAGAGAAAGAGGACTAGGAGTCCATCTACTTGGCCAGCTCATAAGCTTGGTATAATCCTTGTTGAATTAGAGTCACTATGTAGACTTCAAAAATCAATAGCTGCCTCACGCTAGAGTGCAGGCTTTTATAGTTCTGTTTTCCCCTAACCAGCCATGTATATGGGATTAATGTACACTGATGCCACATGGCAATCACACAATGCTCCCTGTTGTCAGCTTAATAATGTTTGAAAACCTAAGAAACTTATCTCTAGCTCACAAGTCAAGCTCATAATACACCAAGTTGGAAGAACAGAGACCTCGCATCAATCACCAACCTTGACATCAAGTCATCAAGTGCAGAAGATAATTGGCAGAATACTACACCACCTATCTCGATTCACATGTGCGCACACAAGTAGGTAGATTATACAGATCTGGAAAGAACACAAACACATGTACATCCAAAAAGTCCATGTATATCTATGTAGATCAAGATGAAGTGTGACGACACCTGCAAGCAAATCTCAGCTGAGGTAAGGCACCACGATGAGCTGAGTATGTTGGGCCCTCTGCTATGGAACTCCTTCAAACTGCATGGATCTCTTGAAGGCTTCAGTTCAGTGTAATGGCCGACTGGCCTTTCAAACAGCATGCCTATTTAAGGCCCTGACCAGGATGGCTATATAAGGTCCTGCCCAGGCCCCTAATGGTGCCTTTACTGGGCGCTTCTATTGCCCCAGCCAGGGCCTGTCCCATCCTAATATTTCGCTTTATCTCAGGGACAATGACAGCCCTATATGCTGGGCGATATCTATGTTGCCCATGTGGCAGCCCTCCTACATGGTCAATGATCAGCCTTCTCTTTTGGTCATAATGCTTCTCTCAGAACCGTATTCCAACAGGTGTCAAGCCCATTTGTCCTCCTCATATGGGGGCTGACAGGTGGGGCATTGACCCTATTCATTGACGCCCCCTCGCCCTTTCAATCACACACTGTGGTCTGATACCCCTAGGTCCTGCCCCTCATCATACTCATCTGTCAGCATGTCCAAGATCTCATACCTCTAGGTCTGCTCCTAATTTTACTCGAACAACTGGAACCAACTTCGAACATTGGTACAATCAGAGTACCATGGCACTGCCAATGCAAGTTCCAAGCATGCCAGAGTCTTTAAAATACCAAGGCACCCATAGGCTCATCGAGTTGTCCCTCTGGAAAAAATGGGAACAGATCGGATCATGCCAAGTACCAAGCATCCTGGGTCTCTTTCAACATGTTCATCATGTTCATCCTGCGTCTCTTTCAAAATGTTCATCATCCAGCTGCATCTGCAACCTCAATCCATGAAACCTGCGCATTGAAATTCCTATGGCTGCTACACATAGATCCTCACCAACTGGCTACCTTCCTGAAGCTTGGAAGTGCTTCCTGTTGCCTCTAGAACCGAGCTCTCATCGAGCTCCACGTAGGTCTGAATGCTGAGCCCACTAAGACTACCTATAACCCTCTTGTTCCTTATTTGATATCCTTGGAAAATCCTCCGTCTGACAAGTAGCATTCAGCATTACCATCTCTGCAGAGTCCATAACACTGGCATATTCATAAGACAAGCAGATGGCTCCAAATGCTTTTGCCCCGAGAATTCTCATCTCTGTCTGTCTGGAAGGCTTGCGCCCTCCACCTGGACAAACATTGTAAAGGCTTACAGCTCCACCTGGACAAACATTGAGAAATCCTGTCTGTCTGTCTGGAAGGCTTGCACCCTCCCCCAGGACAAACATTGTGGCCAAAGCATGCCAGTAGATATCGACATTAATGCATAGAGAGAAAACATGCCCTGATCTGCTGTTTTGCTTGCCATTAGGACCCCCCAGAACAACATCCTGTTGAATCTTTAGATCCTTATATTCATCAGTATCTTCGACTGCCTCATACTCCATGTGAAGCTGGCCTTTCCATCCTCTTTCCCTTTGATGAAAACAGCCTTGTTCTCAAGTTGATTTGAGCAACACATACTGTCCTCCATCTGGGAATTCGGATCTTTTGACCTCTGCTCCAAAAGTGTACCAATACCTGCTGCAGCAATCTCAGCTGAGGTAAGGCACCCCCATGAGCTGAGTATGCTGCACCCTATGCCATAGAACTCTAACCTGCCCCATGCTAGCAGGCTTCAGTAGCTGCTCAAGCAGAACCCGGCTGACTACACAAGGAAAGGCCACTGCACTACCTTGCTGAATTGCTGTGCAGTACTATTGCACTACTCACTGCAGTGTTCAATTGTCACACAAAGGCTCCCTCAACAATGGGGCACAATCCGCCCATGAACTGGCCTACTGGCCCAGCCTAACGGCCCTTCAAACAGCCAAGGTTTCTGCCAAGCAGCCCTTTTGTCCCCAACCTCTGCTTATTGGGAGACCTGCAGCAGGCCTATGTAAGGCCATGCCCAGGGCTCCAACCAGACCCACCAGCCTCCAATGGCCGACCCAGGTGCTGCTGCTCCCTTCTATGGTTGCGCCACCTGTAGGCTCTGTTGCAGGCTGTCCATCTGCACACAGATGCCCTCCACATAGGCACCTTTGTTTGTGCAACCCTGCGCCATGTCTGCTGCCCCTGACTGACCTCCTGCCAGGTTAGATCCAGGACTTGCTGTCCCCGCCTTCTACTCCTTCCACAGGTTCCGTCCGTTGCAGCCATGCTGGTCTCTTTGATGTGAGGTGCTGCCCATGTGGTAGCCCCCTCTCTTTCTTCTCTCTTGGGCACATCCTGCCCTAGGTCTCCCTCCCCCACGCTCTCCTCATTTGGGGGCTTACAGATGGGGAGGTGACCATTCCAACACCCCCTCTCACCGACACATCCAGGCCCAATGCCAACACGTCGATGAAGATGCTCCAGTGACTCCCTGGTCGTAGTCCTCTGGAACTTTTCGATGTCAAAATCTTTTCCTGGCTTTTCATCCAATGGCTCTTGCTCCACCAGGTCTGGTCCCGCTTCTGCTGCCCTGGAACTGCTGGTTGCTGGATATGAAATGAGGCCTGAGGCCTCTGCTTTTATAGGCCCCAAGGGGCTGGCAAAACCTACTGACCCAGGCCCCTAGATCTGGCCGACCTGGTCAGTTCTTCCTGCCCTAAAAAACTGACCTGGTTGGCTGCCCCTACCAGCCCAACCAGGGCCCTATAAGGGTCTTTTCTAGGCCCTTTTTCAGCCTTTGTTCCAGGGATTCAGCCCCCCTGGCCAGCGCATCTCCAGGCCTGATCTGTTGGCTCCAACCAGACCCACCAGCCTCAGCCAATGGCCGACCCAGGCTCTGTTGCAGGCTGTCCATCTGCACACAGATGCCCTCCACATAGGCGCCTTTGTCTGTGCAACCCCGCGCCATGTCTGCTGCCCCTGACTGACCTCCTGCCAGGTTGGATCCAGGACTTGCTGTCCCCGCCTTCTACTCCTTCCACAGGTTCCGTTCGTTGCAGCCATGCGGGTCTCTTTGATGTGAGGTGCTGCCCATGTGGCAGCCCCCTCTCTTTCTTCTCTCTTGGGCACATCCTGCCCTAGGTCTCCCTCCTCCACGCTCTCCTCATTTGGGGGCTTACAGATGGGGAGGTTACCATCCCAACATGGGATTCCCTCCTTCAGGAGCAAGAGCCTTCCACAGAGAAGCAGCAGCCCCTCCAGTGTTGGCTCCACCTCTAGTAGCATGTCTCAGGTGATCATTAGCCCTAGCTGTACCCACGGCAGAACCTCCAGCGGCAGCATCAGCCACAGTACCTTCAACAGCAGATGATGCAGCACTACCAGCTTCAGCTCCAGCAGATATCAGCCACAGCAGCTCTCAGTCTACAGCAGACCGCATAGCTGCTACAAGATCATACCTTTCATGGGGACAGATCAGCCATAGCCTCTACAGGACAGTCGTAGCCATAGCCTCGACCTCGGCCATGGAGAGCTTCAGAGCTTGTAGCATAGTCCTTCAGTGGGACCTAGAGTCCAGACAAGCCCTCGTCAGTGAGGAAGACACACATATGTACAAGGGGATGCAACTCGTGGTTATTGGGGCCCAACAGGAGGAGTGAAGATAGCAGCTAGCATATAGCACGATGTCGCTAGCTCTATCTCTTCAGTGTTGGCTCCACCTCTAGTAGCATGTCTCAGTGATCATTAGCCGTACCCACTGCAGAACCTCGAGCAGCAGCATCAGCAGCAGTACCTTGAACAGCAGATGATGCAGCACTACCAGCATCAGCTCCTGCAGATCTTAGCCACAGCAAGCTCTCAGTCCACAGTAGCAGCAGACCGCATAGCTGCTACAAGATCATACCTTTCATGGGGACAGATCAGCCATAGCCTCTACAGGACAGTCGTAGCCATAGCCTCGACCTTGGCAGGTATAGCTTCAGAGCCTGTAGCATAGTCCTTCAGTGGGACTCAGAATCCAGACAAGCCCTCTTCAGTGAGGAAGACACACGTATGTACAAGGGGATGCAACTCGTGGTTATCAGGAGGAGTGAAGATAGTAGCTAGCATATAGCACAATGTCGATAGCTCTATCTCTTCAAAGACAGCATTCTATGCTTCTGCACTCAGGAGTTAAGAAGGGTACATTTAGGGAGAGAGTGTTCTAGGCCCCTGGTTCGCTACCAAGAGGCCCCTGGTTTGCTACCTTGGTATTGCAACTTCAAAAATTTCCCTGAGATTGTGAGGAAAGTGGAAGTAGGACACCGTGGTGTCTTTTACAACTGGTAGCCTCTCCATGTCTTCCCTCCATTCTTCAATCTTGGTGGGAGATCTGCAGGATCACGAGAGCACAATGAGTTGCATAGTGATGACCCGCTTGGACTCCATGACCATGAGTCCTGGAGAACAGTCCAACCCCGTCATGGAGGGTGAGGCATAATCAACTCAGGTGGATCCTTCGCAACCAGTACCTCCACCAACAGTACCGCCTAGCGGAGACATAGGTATCTCCTTTAGACATGTTCCTAGACCATAGGCAAAGCAAGTTCCAAGACTAGCAAGACCTCACATAGCACGATAGCATCAGATAGCAAGATTTGGGGTTTTTCTCAACGCAGAGGGGAAGCAAGGCACGATGCAGATCATCTTTGTTATCACTGCCATGTGCATGGCCACGACAAGTGGCATTGCTCCCATTTGCATGTTGAACTTCCATCAGGATCTGCCCCAACCTTTGGAGCTGTGTCAATATTCTCACTGGTAGCAGAAATTCAGCAGAAGGGGACCATCCAGGAGAACCAGTTTGAGAGGTTCTCATGTGTTATGGACAGGTAGCAGGCAAGAAAGTCACGATCTTGTTTGATGGTGGTGGTTTGGGATGAGTTATTGGACGAATCCGTCGCCACAATGCTCCATACTCCAACCAAACAGTCAGTCATGGTATTCAAACTCATTCTGCATTTGGGAGTACCCTGTCACCAGTTCATACCACAGCAGTAGCTCGGGACATCGAGCTCCGCATCAGTGGGATGGTAGATAAGCGCACCTTCATTGTCATGTGTGACGCAGTTAGGACTGGCTGATATGATCTTAGGCACACCATGGCTGGCTAATCACAGCAGTTGTCAATTGGAAGGAGCGTACCATCTCAATGGAACATACAGACGGAAAGTCTTAGGTGCTTTCAATGGTGCCTAACCTGACCCATTGGAAGTTAGTTGCTGATCTATCGATGACTCAGCATCTTCAGCTTTGCCCTCTGTTCCAATTTCAGCAGAATGGGATGTCATTCACTGGGGCCTACAGCATGGCTGCTTTGCTGGCAGCCCTGCAGTCCACTGCAGCCCACAGCAGCAGCAGTACAACTGAGTAGGTCTGCACAGTCAGCAACAGCAGCAAGTCAGGACTCAGCAGTGCAGGACTCAAAGCAGCAGTCTGCAGACAGGTGCAGACACCAGGACTAATTGCAGGCTGCCACATGGCAGGTCGGGTCAGCAACAGCAGTGAGCAGCCACGTCAGTAGGTCGTCTGCAAGTTGAGTTTCTGGACAGGTCAGGTCAGTCTGTGGCATCTGGCAGCCCACAGACGGGATTGGCCAATCCGTAGCCCTATATCTACAAAGAGGGCATTCCCCTCTGATTCTTGAATCTCCCACTGCTGCAGCAGCCCCTCAAGGATTCCTCTCTTCAGCAAGAGCCTTCCCTAGAGCAACAGCAGCCCCTTCAGTGTTGGCTCAGCCTCCAGTAGCATGCCTCAGGTCATCAGCAGCCCTAGCAGTACACACAGCAGAACCTCCAGCAGCAGCATCAGCACCAGTACCTTCAATAGCAGCTTCCCGTTAGAGCTTCTCTCACACCCATATTACTATAGGTGTCAAAACTCAGTTTGTCATCATGTGAGGACTTACAGGAGGGGCATTGATCATATTCTTCCAACAAATAATTTCCATGATTCTAGTCTTACAAAGGTGTATATGAATAATTTCCTTGAACAAACTCTGAATTTAACAAACGAGTAAAATTATTCCAACACTACTCATCGAGGGTTTTCTAGCCATGATAAGCACTTACATATACTAAGTATGCTGCATCTATTACAAACGCTCCCTCCTTGAAAAATGATTTTGTGTCCTTTGGTTTGTGGCTAGCGGAAGGATTTGTAGAAGCCAGTTGAAGGCTATGTTGTATTTCCTAGAGAAGGTCCTTTCCTGTAAGGGTCTGAGGATTCTGCCTTTTATTGAAGAGTTTTCTACAACAATTGAGTCCTAGCTCCCTTTCTGAGCAACGCTCATTGGAAGTTGTGTTCATCGTCAACAGGAGTTGGAATAGCTGCTTGTTTGCGAACTTTCATGTAGAACAATTCCATAATTCAATTCAAGCTTGGTACATACTGTTAACGTTTTAATTCAGTCCAAAAGGTATGTAAACTGCTGCACAATAGTGAAAGGTTGCCAAGAAGGTTCATCTTCTGGAAACGCTTTCTATTTGACATTGTACTCCACCAGCACTTTATTCTGGAGTATATGATCTCTAAAATCAAGAATCTTTTTAGGTACATATTCTGTATCTCCACTTTCATCCATGGGGTGTATCTCTGCTAAAACAGTAGTATTGGGCTCCTCAAAAGAAAAAAATGAAATACATTGTGTATTTTAGTGGTTGCAGGAAGTTCATACTCGTAAGCAAGATTACCAACCCTTCTCTTGATTCTGCAGCATCCATAGAATCGCATTGGTATTATGCTTTAAGGATGCTTAATGATGCTTATGTAGTCAGAGATAGACTACCTTGTTTGAAAATAAAGGCCTAGAATCTTGAACCTCTACACAGCGGATAGATCTAGGAAACTCTTTCCGAATGCGTATGAATGCATAATGAATCTGAGCCCACAAACTGTAAATGAACAGAGATAAAGCAACACAGGTACTTCAAAAAACACTCAGTTTATAGTAACCAAAAGAGTGGCAGAAATGCTTTAGGAAGTAGCCACAAACATCCTGGGCAAAAGGTGGTTAGAAAGGAATGAAGAAAACTGGAGTGTGTTGGCCTTCTAGGAAGGGTTTCAGTGTTGCAAAGGTCACCTGCCCATCTGCTTCTACGTGCCTTCTAGGAAGGGTTTCAGTGCTGCAAAGGTCACCTGCCCATCTGTAAGCCCCCAAATCAGGGGAGCATGGGGGAGGGAGACCCAGGGCAGGATATGCCCAAAGAAGAGAGAGAGAGGGGGCTGTCACATGGGCAGCATCTCACAAGAGATGAAGGCTGCAACAGATGGTGCCAGAGACAGTGCAGATGGCGGGGCCTCCAAGGGATGGAACAGGCCTGCAAGAGGGCAGATCTGGAGCAGCAGGTACGAAGAGAATCCTGGGCCAGAGGCGCCTGGGATGAGCAGGTTAAAGGCCTGCAGGAGGGCCTGGCAGCAGCACAGCAATGGGCAAAGTGTTGCAGGGAAGGGAGGGGCTGCAGTGGACAGCACCCTGCCCTTATATAGGGCCAGGAAGGCTGGTCGGCTGGCCAACCTGTTGGCCAGCCCACAGGCCCATTTATGGGGGACTGTGGAGTCGGTTGGAGGCGCTGCAAAGTCGGCCATTTTGATGGCCCTCGGGGCCTATAAAAAGGGAGGCTTAGTGCCTCATTCACTCATCCAGCAAACCAGCAAGTGTTGGAGCAGCCAGAGCAGCAGTTCACACATCCTTAGGTCTACTTCTAGGAGGCAGAGGAGTACAAGAGAGGCTGCAGACTGAGCTCTACTTGGGCTGGTACCTTGGCTGTCTCCTAGGGCAGCAAGAAGCTGAGGTCAAAGGACGGAGAGTCTACATACGCTCGAGGTGGAGCACGCGGGGCCAAGTTCTAGAGATATCGGGCAGATAGTAGAAGTACGTGGTGGTAAGATCAAAGGACCACACTCTGGTGGGACTCTGGACATCTATTTGAAGCACATAAGTTAAGAAGTTTGTGATTCCACTCACCACACACACACAGTAAGCTTCTGGGCTATTCTATGAGTCTTCCGCTGTGCGTACCCTCTGTTGGTTGATTTCTAACATTCAATGAGAAATAGCGGCTGAGTGCCCTTTTTTATAGTAGACAGTAACTTGTGTTGACCAGGCCGACCTGGACCGTGAACTTCACCGACCAGACCAGGCTGACCTTGGTCTGCAGCATGCTGACCCTGCTGCCAACCTACATGCTGACCCTGCTGCGCTGCTTCTACAGGCCTATAACTAGGCATATACCTGGCTGCTGCTGTCCTGCAGCACCGCCATGTACACTTGCCTTTGTTTGCGAGCTCTACACCACGTGGTGCATATGCTGCTATATAGCCTTCTGCCATGTGCATCCACTTCTATAGTCTCTTGTGTGCAGCTAGGACTCTGTACCTCATCAAGATTGACTTGGGTGGTGAAAGCAGTGAGAGCATTAATCTCCTGGTTCTTCTTCTTTCTCAGATTCTTCCACAAGATTTGCTGAGAGTTTCTTCTTTGCATAGCACTTCTTTTCAAAATAACCAAGCTTTCCACAGAAATTGCACTTCATCTTGCTCTTGCTTGTAGATCCTTTGATGTTGCTTTTGACTAGATATGCCTCACTTTCTTTATAGGTGTAGCCATTCCTATTTCACATGACCAAACCTCTCATGCCACAAACTAGGGCTGTGTTACCATGAACTACCAACGCATTAATGCGGTACAAACCATCTTTCTTGACTCCACGAGCCAAGATCTCTCCGGTCTCCTTTGATGTGAATAGGACCTCATGTCGTTGAACTCCATCTTCATCCTATTCCTAGTCACTTGACTCACAAAAAGCGAATTTTTGCAAAGATCAAGAACATAGAGTTCGTTGGAGATAATCTTCTCAGTCTTCGAGTGTGATGAATGGAATACTCCCTATGCGCTTCATAGGACATGTCCGGTTGTCTCCCACTGTCACTTTTGAGTCCGGATCTGTTGGTTCCATGGCTTTGGACCAACTTTTTTTGTTTTATATGTATCATGATGCCCCACTGTGAGCCTACCAACCTTGTTTGTTTTCAATCACTGCATGTGTAGAACAATGCTCAGTGACTAAGAACGACTCTCCCATTGTTACCTTGGCTGATTCAGATTTGGTCTCTTCCTTGGGCTCAGCCTCTCTTTTTCCTGCAGTCTTTCATGAAGTTCCCACAGTAGAAACACTTCTTCTTCTTCTTCTTGTTTGTATCATCTAATCTTTTGCCCTTGGATTCTTCTTTGGACTTTCCCTTGTCTTTTCCTTTTGCCAGAAAATCCACCGAGGCATGAGCAGCTCTGAAAGGAGTGAAGGGAACATCTTGGAGAGAACAAGACTCTACAGAGCCTTGTCGTTGTCATTCTTGTACAATCTCTGCTGGGCTTCTTCCTGGAGCAGCAAGGGGCCAAGCTATTCGAATGTAAGACTTCCCAAGGACCGACATTGCTAGCTGGGAGTCCACTTTGTTGCCGTGATTGCCCACTTGATCCTTCACCACCTTGCACCACCTTGACCTTCATGAGATGGTCGTGTATTTGATCTTCCTCATGAATTGTCATTGTGAACAATTGATTTTGGAAGGCTAGGATCCTAGACGTATTATTTAACTCAAATAGATCTTTTAGACTGGTCTACACGTTCACCAAATGTATTTGCATTCTGGATGTGTGGAATGACTAAATCTGTTGTAGTCCCTACTATCATTGATAGGGATGGGACGTCTTTGTCCTCCCACTCAACTACCTACAACCACGATCACCTTCCCTGAAGCGTCCTTGATGTCCTTGGGCTTCATTTCTGTTCCTGTTGTTATCTACCGCAGCTTCCTAGCCATAAGGTGGCTCCAGACCTTGACCTATTAGATGGGATTATTTGACCAATCTAGCTTCCCTGCCTCCCCAAGTTTGGAAATGGACATGGGATTGCCATAGCTTCAGAAATAACAGAAAAACAGAGAATAGACTTTACTATAGCAACCAAACAATCATGTGCACCTTTCTTGAACCGGGGTTGCCTTTGAGCTTGGAAGGACTCCTCCTTTCAAAGTGAGTCTAGATGATGGCTCTGATACCGGATAGATGTAGGAATGCCACTACTCTTCACAAAATGCGTATCCATCTGCATGGTAAATTCATTTATTGCAATCTTTATTTTTTGAAATTTCAAGCTCTTTAAATTAGGATGTTTGCCAAAAGAATGCATATTTTTTCCTACTATTCAGTTAGATACTAGTTGGCTAGGGTCTAGCATTTTAGGGTTGATCTCCATTGAAGGGGTTATGGGCATTAGTGACCCACATGTTGAGACGTATCTTTTTATGAGAAACGTAAAGACCACACCCCACCCGAGCACCCAAACATGGGACCAATCAAATGCATAGATTGCAGATTGACCCAACAACTATTAAAGAGGATGCTTGCAGTAGCCTTGGGTGTGGGTCTATGAAGATGAAAGAGTCAAAGAGATACAAGACAAGACGACAAACTAATGGGCCTAATAGGTTATGTGAGAAGGCCAACCAAACTCAAACTAACCTAGGCTAGCCCTTTGAATAAAGCTAATTTCCAGAAAACTAATGAGGATTGATCACCAAAACTGAATTTTTAGCTAGGCAAATAAAGAGTGGTTTAAATAACCTTAGTCTACTCAGCATGACATGTGGCATGCTGCTGTGGCTGCCATGACATATGTGTATGGCAGCCCATGAGGTGGCACAAGGTACGTGGCAGCCTGTGGGGACAGGTAGAGGGGCATGCATGAACCATGGGCCCACTTGTGACGACAGGAACTGCAGCCCCTATGCAGCCCACCAAAATCCAAGGGAGCCAGCCCCCATGCCAAATTGAGTACTTGCTTTTGAAGCTGCCCCCTCCTATATCTATAAAAGACGTGGCCCCCCTCCCGCGCGCCCCTCTTCCCCCTCATTTGCACACATTGTTTGTTCTCTCTTGCTGGTTCATACTTTCCTGCAGCCTCTCTTTCTGCAGCAGCTCCTCCTGCCTCTGCAACTCCTTTCCCACGCAGTCCAGCAGTATCTCCTTCCCCACATAGTCCAGTAGCAGCTCCTACCTCTAAAGCTCCGCTCAGTCGGCACTGAACCAAACCGGTAAAACACATTGTTGATCGTTTCTGTCTGTCCTTCCCAATTCGATTTGGTTCAAAAATCCTGGAGAACACTCGGAAAAGTGAGCTATTATGAAAGGGATGGGTAAAGATGATTTGATTCAAAGACCTGAAAACACTCGGAAAAGTGAGCTATTATGAAAGGGATGGGTAAAGACGATTTGATTCAAAGTCCTGAAAACACTCGGAAAAGTGAGCAAATGCCTAAGCTTTCAAAGACTTTGATTTGAAAGTGTTATTTTTTTGTTCCTTCAGGCCTATAACTAGGCACATGCCTGGTTGCTGCTGTCCTGCAGCACTGCCAGGTACACCCGCCCCTGTCTGCAGCCTCTACACTGCCTGGTGCATATTCTGCTGCAGCCTTCTGTGTGCAGCCAGGACTCTGTACCACTGTCTGTACAGCAAGCACATTTCCAGTAATCTCCCACCTATTAACCAAGTATCTCAAAAATAAGAATCAAGGTGTGATGAAAAAACATAGTATACTTGTAGAAATAACAGAGAGAGTGTTCAAAGCCCAAGCCCTGCCAACAAAACAGAGAATTGAATCTCAGACCAGCAGGTTTGCTTCAGCCTCTACCCATTCCAGAGGTTAAGTGGACCCACATTTCAATGGACTTCATAACTAGTCTTCCTGTGACAGCTAGGACCGCCAATGATGACGTCAGGAAGAATGTTTGGTACATTTAAATTGTAATGAACAGCTTCAGACGTATGTAAAGGCATGTCTTTTCCAGACAATGTTACAACAACAGCTGTAGCACCAGGTTTCCTGTACCCTATGTCCTCATATGGGGCTCACAGGTGGGTCCGTGACCTTTCCAACACATATTGTCTTCCTGATCTGCATTTTTGCTTGTGCTGTAATAAGATTATCCTTTACAAGCTGTAGAATGGCTTCCATTTTCTCCATTTTTTCTTATTGCAATCTGCTTGTCAAGTATAGTATGGAAGCTTGATTTGTCATTAATATAAAGCCTCAAGCCTGATGAATGTTTAGTTGAGTTACGAAATAATTCTGCCAACTTTAGCAACTCTTCTCCCAAGACTTTTTTGTCTCAAAGCAAAAATGTCTGAGATACTTTTCTAACCACCTGTTAACTCAGTCTGGCCATTAGTATAGGATGGTAAGCTGTGCTAGCAGTCAGCAAATGTCCCATCAAAGAGAAGAACTCTTTTCAGAAATTGCTCATGATTTTTTCATCTCAATCACTAAGAATTTCTTGTGGCAACAACCCATGCAGCCTGAAGACACGCTTCACAGATTGTTCTGCAACTTTGGAAGCTGTATATATGGTCTTTGCTGAAATAAAATGGGCCGCCTTAATCATCCTGTCTACCATTACAAATATGCTATTCCATCCTCTCCAAATGGAGGGTAACCTTGTTATGAAATCCATATTTGTATGTGTCATTGACCCTCAGGAATTCGCTGTGTTTGTAAAAGGCGAGAAGGAAACAAATTATCTTGTCTATCCTGTTAACAAAGTCACCCACATCCTTCCATACATCTTTCTACTGTATCTGACGTTTTATTGATCCCAACATGCCTTGTGAAAGGAGAACTGTGAAATTCTTCCAGAAGCAAAATTTTAAAGGTAGAATTTGGAGTAAGATAGATCCTTTTTTGGTACCATAACAGTCCCCCTTTCAATCTGAAAAAGTTGGGTGTTCCAAATTGTAAGGGTCTTGAAGAGCTTGAAACATCTTTGCAATTTCATAATCTTCTAGATACTACACCAAAAATCCAATCCTTGTGCAAATAAGAAATCACGTGGGTTTGGCAAGCCAACATTCTTGAGAGTGCATCAGCCAGCACATTGTCCTTTCCCTGGTGATACTCAATAGTAACATCATAAGACTGCACAAATTGCACCTATCTCTTTTGTTTTGGGAAGAGGGTAAGCTGACATGAATACCTTAAGATCCTACGATCACCAAAAGGATTCCATATAAGTAATGATGCCACGTCGGCATGGATAATTGCAAGCATTTCTTGGTCTCAAGTAGGACGAACCATTTCTTTTTTTGAGCACTTCCTATTTTCACAAGCAATAATCCCATGTTGTTTGAGAATGGCACCTATGCTGTGGTATCGTGTCCCTAAACACACATCATAACACAAACAAGAGTTACAATAATTCATGTAGCAGGCAAACTCACCTTCCCAACCACCCCCGAGAATGTGGGCTAGAGCCCCACAAGCCATGCCTATAGCTTTGGTTATACCACCAGGACCCGTTCCCAAGGATCCCCAATTTAGATTATAGGAGCCTCGACTCTCGATCTATAGCAGGCCATCTAGTGATGTGCGCTCTTTGAATGAATGCACAATAGCCTTGGCCCCCTTATATACAAGAGCATCCGGCTATAAACAATGTCCTTGACTATATATAGCTAACTGGTACTTTGCTAGTGCCCAAGTCCTCTTTTGGAAAGGTCACCTCCCCCTTTGTAAGCCCCCAAATGAGGAGAGTGTGGGGGAGGGAGACCTAAGGCAGGTTATGCCCAAAGAAAGGCAGGTTAAGGAGGGAGACCTAAGGCTGGTTATGCCCAAAGAAGAAAGAGAGAGGGGGCTGCCACTTGGGCAGCACCTCATACTTGGCAATATGGAGCCACAACGGAGGGCAGCAGCGTGGATCGGAGACCTGGGACAGATGGCGCCATTGTACGGCCCTGTACGGAGATAAACATGTGGCTGAAAGTGGCTGGAATCTGGAGAAAGCCAGTCAAGAGGCGCCTTGGAGGGACAAATATTGCAGCAGAAAAGAGGGCAATGGTGGTGGCCATGGAAGGCCAGCCACCTAGCCTTGGTACTGCCCAAGGGAGGGGCCTTATATAGGCCTTCCTTGGAGCCTGGCAGCAGTCCAAAAGGGGCCGACCAGGCCAGTCAGCAAACGACCAGCAGGTCAGCCTAAAAGCCGTGCAAAAGGGCCTCAAAATGACATCCCCCCAGTCGGTTTTGGGGGGCAGCAAAGTCGGCCAGTAGGGCCTTGACCAGTTGGATATTTTGCCCTTGTGGCCTATAAAGGGAGGCATTCAGCCTCATTCATCTTATCTTCTTGGAGCAGCAGATCCTTAGCAGAAAGGAGCAGCACGGAGCCTTCCCTTGGGCCTCAAAACAGGAGGTGAACATTCGCTGCAGGCTTAGCTAAAGGTGCTGCCCACCTAGGTTGGTATTCAGATAGTAAGATTTGGATGGAGAGTCTACATACGCTCGAGGAGCAGCACGCGGGCTCAGTGTTCTAGAGATATCCGGTAGATAGTAGAAGTACCTGGTGGTAAGATCAAAGGACCACGATCTGGTGGGACTTTGGATTTATCTCTTTTTGTATTGTGTCCATAGCTTTGAACGGAAATATATTGTTTTGGTGGTTTCTATATCTGGCTGGATCATTGTCTATTTACTAGTCTGCACATCTATGTGAAGCACATAATGTTAAGAAGTTTGTGATTCCACACCCCACACGCTGTGTGAGCTCTTGGGCTATTCTATCAGTCTTCCGCTGTGCATACCCTCTGTTGGTTGATTTCTAACAATCTAGACCCGCGTTCGCTTGCTTCTCTTAATCTCAGGCTGGATTAAGTCCACTAATTTGAGGATTAGCATCCAGGTACATAACATACTTCCCCTCTTTAAGTGTTTACTTTTCAAATGACGTTGGGAAAGTTTTTATGTAACTAGCAATTGACTGCGAAGTTGAGTCTTCCTCATATTTATCCCTCCACTTAACTATGAACTTCAAAATTAACCTATTTGTAAGTTTCCTTTCCTTGAAATCAATAATTCTTTTAGGCCCATGTGGAATACAGGTATATCCTCAACTTCCATAAGTTCCGGAGTGAAACAAGACTATTTCCAATCCCCAATACCTCTTTCAGTCTATCGGCATGAAAGACTGAGTGAACTTTCACATGTGGAGGCAATTCTAGTTTATACGGAACTGCTTCCAGTTTAGGAAGGGTGCACAATACCTAGGGGGTAAATTTTTTACCAACCTTCTCTGTAACGACTTTGAATCGTTCGGTATTCATGTTCACACACACACACACACGTCACACACACACACACACACACACACACACACTTTTGTTTTGTTTTTTTTTGTGAAGATTTTGATGCTTTATATTACAGAGTAGCTTCCCCTGAATGGGGAGTTTAAAAGTACATCAGTAGAACATCTCACTATATCACACACACTTTTTTTTAATAGTGAAATCTTATATTTCTGTGTGGGAAACTGCAAAAGAGGTAAAAACCCACCAGTAAGTACAAGAAAAAAATTTACAAGTAAAGCCTCAGAGCAAAAGTCATGAGGCAGCCAAGTAAAAAGTTACATATCAAGCTGGAGGAGGATCAAACACAGCATCCTCCAGCTTCAAATTATTGCTCTGTAAAAACTGATGCACTGATGAAACCACACCATCAATAAAAACCAGCTGTTTTTTTGCCCTTGTGATTCTTCTTGATATAGGTTGGTACCCGAAATATCACACACACACACACACACATTTATTATTGAAAGTCATGTTTCTTTATATTACAAAACGACCGTCGCCAAAGCAGAGACCTGCCAATACAAAATCAGAAAATCTCAATATAAGACAAGTAGACAACAAGTCTATCTGGCGAACACACACACACATGCACACACACACAAACATTCCTTAGAAAACTCTTTGGGCAAACATTGTTTAGCAGCATAAAACCATGATTTTTTCAGAGCACTCTGGATAGATTCTCGTGCTATCACTAACATCTCTTGCATATATGGCAATAAAGCTGAATACCCTTCAATTCAACCTCCACAAAGACTTGGGTTGGTATCCAATGTCCATACATAAGCATGAATGGACTATGACCTACAGTAGCTATATACTTAGCACTATTATGGGCAAATTTCACCAATGGGAGATACTTTTTCCAATTAGATGGCCTCTTGGAGATGTATGCTCGAAGTATATCTTCCAAGTTTTGATTCACCCTCTCTATTTAATTTACCCATCAGGCTGTGGATGATCAGTGGAACTCATTCTCAAAGTATTCTCCAATTTTTGAAACACTTTGTGCGAGAAGTGCCCAGAGAACTTCCTATCTTTGTCACTGACTATGTCACAAGGCAACTTATATAATTTGAACAATTGCTCAACATACTGGTGAGCTAGTTTAATAGGCTTCACGGTTGTCTTGGTAGGTAAAAATCTGGCCTTCTTTGTCAACCTATCTACCACTAGTCAAATATCATCATGCCCAACCATGAGTTCATGGTAATCGCAAAATGAAGTCCATGAAAATGCTCTCAACCTATCTACCACTAGTCAAATATCATCATGCCCAACCATGAGTTCATGGTAATCGCAAAATGAAGTCCATGAAAATGCTCTCCCATGCACTTGCAGGGATATGTAGAGAATGCAACGTCCCTCCAACCATTAGGCATTTCGCCTTATTTACTTGACATTGTTGGCACCACCAACATGGTTCGACCTTACTCTTAGGCTAGTAAAATTTCAGTTTACTAATCATAAGCTCTTTGAATTCTTGGATGACCTGCAGTAGGAGCATAATGACATTGATATAGGACCCTCCTCCTAACCTCGCTGCCGTCAGGAACACAAACCTTTCCACTTTGGAACAATAACCCTGCCGCCTGAACAGATGGTAATATCCTTGAGTCCTGGTCCTGGGAATCAGAAAGGTTAGCTCCAATCTCGATAAAATATTAAAGAGTTGACCTCACCAATACGATTCAAAGCATTGGCAATCCTGCTCAAGCTACCCTTTCGGTATCTAATCTCCAAGTCAAAGTCTTGCATTATTAGTGCCCACCGTGCCTTCCTCCCCCTCAGCTCAGGCCTGTCACAAATAGACCTGAAGTCAGTCAATACCACAAACCGGGATCCATAAATTAATGTCTTAAGTTTTCAATGCGTGAATAACTGCATATAATTCCTTTTTTAAAAGTATGCCTTTGAACTTTATCATCTAGCTTTTCAAAAGCTACAAATCGGTTTTCGTGGAATAAAGCTACACCTACCACAAAATTAATAGCGTCGGCCTCAACCACAAATGGTCTACTAGGTACTGGTAAAGCCGTGACTCTCTCGTCTTAAGCTTGAGAGTCTGGAAACCTCATCAAGCTTACGAATGGCTGGAATGATTTTATTCATTAGGTCCTGGCTTCAATCCAACTCTGAAATTCTGATCAAGACCATTTAGAAAATCCATCGGGTACCCCCTGATTGTGCTCCATCTAGAGACCATTTCTAGTCTCAGATTTTTGTACACAATATAGTTTTGATAAACTCTAGATGAAACTTTTCTTGAAAGAATGCAGTTGTGGAATCTTTCACATACTGCTTCATTCTCCTCTTAGATATATATAATAAGACATTCGGCACTGTCCGTACCTTGCTGGTTATCTCCCGCTATGATGATTTTGCTAGCTAACAACCTGCTTTGGTGCTACACATAGAACTTAGAAGCATTATTCTCTACCTAGAAAATGCACGAGTTTACATCTAAATCCAAAACAATAGATGAAGATTTCCTTGACTGCATGTAAGCCTTTAAACTTGTTAATAGGCATGACTAGCTGTATATCTTGAGTTTCTGTGTTATTATTATTAGATTTTTTGGGGAAATCCAGAGACATCTAATGATACTACAGGAAGTAGCGACACTGGTACAAAAATATTAGAATGGGTGCAGTGCAGATATTGGTGTCTTTTCCCAGCAAGAGCAAAAAAAGCTGGCAGGCAAGTAAAATTGTGTTCTGTCTTATACAGGAGCTCAGGGTTGGGAATACATATATTTGTCACACAACAATTGTGATAGTATTAGAAAATATGGTATTTGTAATGTGGAAGGGACAAAAAATAGTTGCATCTGCAATGATTGATATTGTACTGACGCATACACAAAAGCTGAGACATTGAGCAAAAGTGATGTGTTGCTTGCAGCAGTTCCAAGGATGGCAAGAGTTTGTTATCATAATGGAATATTCAATCATCATAGCTGACAAAATTGCTAATTTTGCAGGAGACACAGACCGTGGCTGTGCCTTCATTGATTGGAGGAGAGAGAGAGGCTTTGCAAAGGTTGCAGAGTTTTACTGTGGATCATGTGAAGCAGTCGAGTACTAAGGTTGGAAAGGGTGATTGCGGAGACGGCATCTATGGATCAAGTTTTTCTTGCAAAATATCACCTTGGTTGGCAATGGGCTGCCTTTCACCACGCCGCATGTTTGAAGAGTTGAAGAGCACAATGAAAAGGTGATGTCAGCGTTATTTTTTAAAGTCAATCAGCCTTATATGTGGAGTTGTGGTAGAACAACACACGTGTAGATCTCTGCATTGGGATCTTACATGTGGATGAATGGAAAAAGGTGAGGTAGTTAGGGGGGTGAGAGAGAGAGTTATGATATGATTGTATTAGAATCCACTTGGGTCCCTCCAGAATCTATGAGACTGGTAACCACTATTAAATAAAAGTGGTTCTTTTACATTCAAAAACTGAAACGAAATCTTTACAAAGCTTGCTATGTTGTGAGTATTTTGTCTAGCTAACTGATGTGCTGGCCCGGTTCCCAAAACTTCCTTTAGGTAGCTGACCAGCTGTTTGGCTGGTCGTTCCAAGAGGGTTTCTAGGTTGTCAGTGCTGCTGCTATTTTTTCCCTTGATGTGTGCATGGGCTTGAATTGTTCGAGCACGCACTGCTCTTTTTCTATCTCGCTTGTGGGGCAGATTTTGCAGATTCTTGCGTCCTTGGGATCCTGGGTCTTTATTAGAAAACAGAAATGGAGGATGCTTGTTGTAGCCAACACTCCCGCAGCGGAAGATTGTGTAAAATGTTGCATAGAAATCACACAATGCTAACTCAAATCTCACTCCTTTTCCTCATTGTGTACACAAGTGTATATAGATCGGTGCAGACAGTTAATGAACCATACACATGAGAGTAGAAACAATAAATATGTATTGCTTGAAAGATGGACGAAACCTCATACAAAGGTGTGCATAGTTTGCCACCATGCAAGCAGATAATGTACTGCGTAGATGTGGACCCTTGGCAACACAAAACTATTCTCCTACCTCCTCTTGGCACCTTCAAAACACAGTTATCCTTCATGCTCTCCAAGGGCTTTAGTGGGCAGAGTAGATGCCCTTCAAACAGACCTCCTTGCTGGTGTGGTGGACAACCAAACGTGAGGTATTGGTTGTGCTCTGACCCTTGACCTCCTCGCTACTTCCATCTGCAGCCAATGATAAGGTACAAGGCTTCCCGATTCTTGGCCTCCTTGCTGCTCTGATGGCAGCCTGTTCCAAGGCTCTGATCTGTGGATTTCTGGACCTCCTGCTGCTTGAAACTGCATCCCAAAGAGCCACCAAAGACACACAAACTGAATAAATGAGCTGCCCCTCCAGGGCTCTGCTGGAATGCCCAGGTCTCCAGATTGGACAGTCCAGGTCTGCACCAGACCTGTCTGTCTACCAACCTGGCACATGGCAGGCGCTGGCTGGTCTGCCTCTCTGTGGCCGACCTACTGGTCCAAACTACCGACTGGCAGTCCTTGCTGTGGCTGTCTGCAGGCGCTGCAAGCTGCTGTCCCAGATCTGCTGCAGACCTTCCTTGCTGCTGCTGCCCTGCTTCAGTCCTTCCACTGGTAATTGCAGCAATCTTCTTTGTGCTGCTGGTGCTGCCAGCACTACAGTCCATGCCTTCTATGCAGTCATACATGCTGTCACATGGCAGCCAGCATGTTGCCTGTGGGCTACTCCTGTCAGATCTGTTGCCGGTGTGCTCTTTCGGCTCGACGATATTTGGTTGAGTCATGCTCTCTAGATGATGTTCCTGCCTCGCCTTACAGACCTGCACATGCCTTGGTGGATACTTTTTGGGAGATTCTGGCAAGCATTTCAACGTGGCATATTTGAGATCCAGATACATAGAGGCTTTGGACGGTTTTCAAGTCCACCCTTTACACACATTGGCTAGTATTTGGACAGATATTGTACACACCGGCCATTTGGGTTGAGCATGCAAGGGTCTGTGAAGGTGCAATGGACATGCAAGCAGAGACTACAGCAAAGAGATACAAATGGAGACAGATGGAAATGTGCCTTACTCGCACATCAACAATACTAAAGAATACTTCGAAGAATTGCTAGAAGATCATTATTACTACTTAGTCGCCACCGCCTCTCCCCAAAGAGAGTGGGGAGGATTATGATGCTATATCATTCTCCACCACGGTCTTGTTCTTCCTCTCCACCACTTCATTCTCGAAAGGTGTCCCTGTGTTTGCAAGCTTCCTGCTGATGCCTTTCCTGACACAACAGCTTTCAAAAGCATGGGAATATAATTCGCCTCCTTTGTCAGCCCAAAGAGCTTTCACGGGCAACCCAGATTCCTTCTCTACTAGGGCATACAATTTGCAGAACCAGGTAAAAGCTAGATCCTTATGGGCCAGGAAATGCACCCAGGTGAATCTGCTAAAATCATCAACCAGCAGCATAAAGAAGAGAGCTCTTTCCACAGTCTGGATCCTCATAGGTCCATCTGCCATGCCATCCCAAACAACTTGGCTGATGAAATTTTCCATGATGGCCACATAATCGTCCTCAGACTCTTCACCTTTGCCAAGTTTACATATTTAATGAACTGACAGCAAATGAAAGCCGAGTGAGGGAACAGACATTACTTGGGAGGAATGCTTACCACCTTTGCCATCTGGAACGATCTCGGCTTTCCTTCTCCTCGAACTGGAATTGTGAAATTGTCTCTAATGTAGATGTGGCTTGACTTCCACCAAAGGTCTTTGAACAACTATCGAGATGGTGTCATGTGCCTGGAGGCATCACTGTCAAGTATCCATTCTCATGAAATCGTCAATGGTCAGAGGAGCCCCCTCTCCTCCTAAAGAAGATGGAGCATCCAGGCTCTATATATGAACAAAGTCTGGTGTAGTTGCAACTACTGCAGAGTAACCGGTACCCTTGTCATGACTCTTGTGCGGACAGTGCCTCCAACAGTGGCTCTTCGTGCCACAGTGATTGCACCTTTGCTCCGCCTTCAAGGCCTCTCGCTCTGCATTGGACTTCTTCTTTGTGGATGGAGAAGATTTCCACTTCCCCTTGCCTTTGTTGTTCTGCCCTTTGTCATGTGGGGCAACCAATGCCTTTGCACCTCTGCCCTGGGAAGGATTTTGGAAATGCTCTTCTAATCAAGAACCATAGGCACAATCTACTTCTGAGTGAGAGTGTCTAGCGTCCCACTGATGATGAGAGAAGAATAGAATGCTGAATACTAGGTGCGACAACAACATAATGGCCATGTCTTATGAGGAAATCTCCTTGCGTGCTTGGAGTACCTCCTGCTAGAGTGCCTGCATTTTGTTGATATGCTTCCGCATGGTTGTTGGCTTTGTAGGGTTCAACACTTGCATCTAGACCTCAAGGGAGACGCTCGGGAGACCTCGTTGTAGACGAATGCTAGATGCTCCAAAACCCTTTGTCAGCGTCATGTGCTTGATGTGGTTGATTACGTGAGGGGTACAATTTGGAAAAATGAAAGAGCAAACATCATTTATCCGATCCCACGATAGGGCCAATATCCTTCAGCTCTATAATCGCAAGGAATTCTTGAGTCAAACTTTGTGGGGTTCAACAGTTGCATCTAGACTTCGAGGGAGACGCTTTTCATTGGGGAGATTGAAACCGGCCTCTAGCAAGCTAAAGGGCAGTGAACTACTGCTGATGGGGTATTCATGTCGATTACAGCCACAATATAACATTTCCAGCCACTTCCTTTAGATGAAAGCCACTTAGAAAACAACTTCAAACACACTGGAAGGGAGGCTAGAATGCCCGTGCTAAAAAACAATACACGAGGGACTCCGATTGGCCCCAAATGCTTTGGCATCCATCCAGGAGCCTTTAGGCCCTTTTTTCATGCACTCGTCCTAGCTTGTGCTTTTACAAAAGCTAAACCTGCTTTTTAGGCTACTTTAAACATAAGGCTAGCTTTAACTGCTTTTCTCCATCACTAAAGCGCTTTTTCCCCCATTTGGGGTGCCTTTAATGGACTCTCTAGCACTAGTGGGCCCTCCATACAAGTAGGGGTGCCACTTTTTAATTTTTGCCTTGTGGGACCTGCTTTTTGGCACTTGCCCCTTGAATTTAGGGCCTTTTTGCAACCTTCAAGGTCCTACACACCAAAATAAACAAGTACCAACACTTCAACCCATTAGAGGTTAGCCAAATGCATGCATTCTAATCTTGGACTAATCATAGTTCCTTGTGGGCATTAACACAGTTTGCTTTTACCAATGCAAAGCAAAAGTAAAACACAGCTTATTCTAGTTAACCAAAGTCAACTTTTTTGACCATCATCAATGCAATAATCCCTCTTTCTGTCTTGGGAGAAGTACCAATTTGGTGACATCCCCTCGGCTTCTAATCAGTTGTCCTCAACTGAAAAGATTCTTGATACAACTGTAAAACTTGAGGATACCTCGTTTCTTGGCATCAATTGCCTAATAGTTCTGGTACTTGGCAAGGTACCTACATATAAACTTGCCTGTGGGTGCTTTTCTTCTCCGTGTGGTATGCAGTCTATTCTTGTTGGAGGATCTCCTTCATCTCTTCCACCTAAAGTGGATCTTGGAATATGGCAACTTCCGATCGTTGACTTAGATTAGTCTTGTCGCATTCTCTGCTCCTTTTGGTCGACTGGCCTTTCAGGGCACTAGGCAGCCACACGCCCCTCTTTCTATATCGAAAACACTTGCTTTCCGCACGGAGATTCGTGCTTTTCTTTGGCATTTCCTGCAGTTTAAGAGCACTGGGCAGCCATAGGCCCTTCTTTTTTTAGGCGTTTCGTGCTGTTTAAAATTACTGGCAGCCATAGGCCTTTCTTTTTCTTGGCAAATCCATGCCCTTGTTCCTAGTGGAGTTGACGGCTTTGCCTTTCATAGGTCTCGACTCTTGCCATTTATGGTGGTGGTGGAAGGAAAGTGTTCCAAGACAGTCATAAGACTCTAATAATAGAAATCCATCAGTTTTTCCATACTTTTCGTATCATCTTCCTTGCAAATAACCTCAACAGTTTCGTAATATGATGGTCTTCTTCTTCCATGGGCTTTGTTTTCCCCTCAGCTTCTTTGGCTGCAACTCCACCTTTGATTCCCAAATAAGAGAAGGAAACACTGGGCCAATGATCACTTGTACCGATACTTGAGCGCATCAAGCTCTAAAGACTTCTCATTTATGAGTAGTGTTTCCCTTAAACAAATTCAAGAAAACAATCCACAATTCTTCTTGCATTGCCATAAAAGGGTTAGATCTTCATAAGGCATACTTTATCAACATAAAAGAGATACTTAGCCTTAATAAAACTATTTCTTAGAATCTTTTCATATCCTCTTTCTTTGAGAATCCTCTCAAATTTTTCTAAATCAAGTGATAAACTCCATACCGATACTCTTCCAAGTATTGTAAAGCTCAACTTGGAAGTTCCTTTGGAAAGAACTGTGCATTGGAGAATATATGCAATTCTATTCACTGATCTGGTGCTTCCTTGTACATTAAAAAACTGACAGATGAACTGAAAAACTCTGTCGCTTTGGCCATAATAATCCATGAAAAACCATAAGAGTTCTTGTATAAAACAAATCCCAATGGAAACTATTGAATAATAGCAAAGGCTTTGTTACCAGATCTGTCCAACTTCATTTGAATGTAGAACATTTGGCTCAATGCTCCTTAATCCCTCTTCTTGTTAGGTTACTTTAATGCTTCATAGGTTTCCAGGTTTTTAATCTTCGATTTTCAAAACATGTATTTTTGAAATTGCGCCTTCTAGTGCTTGTTTAGAAAGAAGTGTTCACTTTCTTGAGCTCTTTGACATGGTAGCCTCAAATTCAAAAAGCCCCCAATCGAATTCATTACTCTATTTACTAAAAATAGTGATAGAGGAAATTTACAGTGCAATTAAGTTTCGATGCAACACCCAAGCTATTCCAATGCACCTTCATTTGCTGGAAGGGAAGCCGGTTAATGCAAAAATCCTTGGCAAGTTCATTGATTGATCATGGGCTAAAACTAGCATGTCCGAGGATCAATCCTTGTCAATTTTTCGGAACTTGATATTGTTTAAGAGATTCCTGATGGCGCCTTCTTCTCTTTAAGGATAACATTTTAAATGAAGTACTATGCCTGTGGCTAAAAATAGTAAGTGAGCATTCTGCGGACAAATTGATTTCTTCTTTCAAGGCTGGATCTGGCCATCTTTCTTGGGCACCCCCGGATCTTTTCAGTGCAAGGTATATTGCGGATCAAGTCTTTATTACTTTGTTGGAGTAAATTGCATATCACATCAAATTTGATTAAATTAAAAACGGTTAAAACTTAGTGTAAGGACCTGGGATCAAAATGGGTTAGGTTTAGATTGTTTGCACTCATTTTATAAAAGCACAACCTAAGTTAACACACAAGCTGCATATGAACTCATCATTCAATGTGCAAAATAGTGCCGAGTCTTGGTGAGGTTGCCTCTAAGCGGACCTATAAGCTAGAGCCTTGCCACTTTATGGATTGTGTTGTTTTGATCGATCAATTGCAAGGCATTGACACCGCCCCTAAAACCCTTACCCAATTCGCCGCGCACCCAGTTAGGCTATGTTGCGACCTCAATGTTCATGCGATTGGAGAGGCTTATAGGTGGAGCTGTGTACTGGTGCCACCTGACAATCCTCATGATTGCATCTTAGGTCGTGGCTGCGTGCCTTAACTAGAAGCTGTAACCTAACCTTGATGGATCCTAGGTTGGATCTCCTTAATCAACTTCAGTGATAATGGTTCTTGAGTTGAGCCTTTGTTAATCAACTTTAGAGAATTCACCCCATAGTCATAACTAGGGTGGACATTGAGTCCTTGATCCCATAAACACATATATGATTTAATAAGGAAAAACAAATGGTTGAAAGAAAAAAACAGTGATTTGAACATATCTATGGATATCCTCATAAAGTGGCAAGAAAGGAGAAACTTTGTCCTCTCTAAGATGATGGCTCACCCTTTTCCCTTGCCTCCATCACCCACTTGATGCCCTCTTTCAGCTGTTCAATTTGCATAATTGTAAAATCTTCATTAATGAAGTTTGGGATCCCTTGTCCATGAGGACCTCTTGTCTTGCCTTTGTCATGCTTTAACTTGATGATCAATGGATTTTCCTGTGTGTCATCCTTTCCCAGTCTCCATGCATTTTTTGTGGGTTCACGAGCAAGCGAGAGAGAGAGAGAGAGAGAGAGAGAGAGAGAGATGTATTAACGTTTGCAGGAGGCCTTGCGGGCCTATGAGACAATGTACAAAACCAAAAGTAACTCATACAAGCCGCTATGGGCTGAAGCAAAGGGCTCACTAAGGCCCTTGCTGAAAGCTAAAGTGCTAAACTAGTGAGCAAAATAGCAGAGTAGCAAAATAGCAAAATAGCATCAGGTGCTTAGAGCTAACGCTCCTAGTACATGCCTAGGCTCCATATATCCAGGTCCCCTGGTGGCTCTCTGATGTGATGTGAGGAGCCCTCGTATATCTGTCTGTCGAGCTGTCTCTCGAGGCGGTAGAGGGTGTGGTCTCCTCGATCTATGTATCGGATGGGCTACGTGAAGTGATGCCTCGTCTCTAGCAGTCTCTTCTGAGAAGGGTTGAAATCGAACCTCAATCGTGCGTGCTCTGTTCACTCTCCGTGCCACATGTGGAGTGTGTACCTCTCATCTGGCAGCATCGTGGCAGTGACTCTCACTGCTAATCCATGATGCTCTCATCTCATCAAGCTCCTCTCCCTCGGCCTCCATGATCTATAACACGTGTCTGTGCTCGATCAATCTCGGTGACCTGTGGCATCACCTCCTGCTGCTGTCTGGTCTGTCGCATCAATATATCTGTGTGTCGTCGTGTCTCAATCAGATAGAGCTTGACACAAACCTGGTTGGGAAAATGGATCAGCTGTGTAAGCGGACCAAAACCATGTCCCTCTTGGAAGAGGCAGTGATATCGCCCTCGGATCTCATAGTAGACTGTGAAGACACATAGAAAGTGATCCTCTGTCTCGACCTCCCCCATCGGACATAGTCTATAGATCCTCTATTCTCTGGGTATGCCTGCAGCTCTCCCTGCCTCAATGCTCAGCTGATGTGGCAAGACTCTCAACTGCCCAATGGCGATCCTCAGTGCATGTGAGACTCTCCTATATGAGAATGTGTGTGTGTGTGTGTGTGTGAGAGAGAGAGAGAGAAGTATGGGCATGTTCTTCGTCATAGCTGAGTCTGCCCTTCAGCTTCGGAGTGCTGATAGAAACTCAGTACGAAGACTTTGTATAAATGAATGCTCAAGTATGTGTGGGTGTGTGGATTTGTATGTGTGAGATCATATTTTTATACTATGGTCTACACCCATTGTTGGGCGCTAATGATGTCAGTGGGGATGTCATAGTAGCTAGTCCCGACTCCCTGCTATGTGTGATGGAGTTTATGGTTTTCAATCTTATGAGTGAGTATCATGAGATTGAAATTGCACTATGTTGTGTTTTTAGAGGGTGAGTTTGGGAATGTTCCTGGATTCATCTAGGTATATGCTTCTGCCGTATTAGCGGACATGCAAATTTCACCGTGTGAAGTTTTCGTCCATGTTGTGGCCTGTTGGTATTGCGATAATGCTTTCTATCTTAAATGGTGTGTTGCCCTGCTAGATTTAGATGCTCATTTGGGAGAGATTAAAATGGAATCGTTTAGACTTGACAAGCAATTGTAAGCTTGAATGAAGAGATTTTGGACTACTTTTTGAATAGCCTTCTCCTTTAGTGCTAGCCTTCGTCATAGCTAAGTCTACCCTTCAGCTCCGGAGTGCCGACAGAAACTCAGTACAAAGACTTTTGTATAAGTGGATGCTCAAGTATGTGTGTGTGTGTAGGATCTGTATGTGCGAGAGCATATTTTTATACTATGGTCTACACCGCTGTTGGGCGTTGATGATGTTAGTGGGGATGTCATAGTAGCTAGTCCCTGCGCGTGATGGAGTTTATGGTTTTCAATCTTATGAGTGACTATCATGAGATTGAAACTGCACTATGTTGAGTTTGGAATGTTCTTGTGGATTCATCTAGGTATATGTTCCTGGACTCATCTAGGTGTGGGGGTGTTTGTGTGTGTAGGTAGAGAGAGAGAGAGAGAAAAGAAAAAGAAAGTTTATTAAAGTCTTCGGGAGACTGTGAAGGTCCATGAGACTAAAGATAACTGATACAATGAGCATAACGGTGGCGGTCTCAAAACGGGCCAGCCAACCATTTCTACAAAAAAGAGGTTATGAAGGACGGTGTGTCTAGTCCCGATACAAAAAATATGTGTCTACCTCCAGACGATACAAAAAAGAAGGGGGGGGCACCAAAATGGGGCAGAGGGGGGAGATACAATATATATGTGCAGGTGGTGATCGTTAGAGACCAATCATAGAGGGGCCGTCAAATGGGAGGCCGGAAAAAACCCTGCGATAGATGATTGGCCTCTGACGTCACGCGGCCTAGTCGAGCTCGATCGTCGGGGGCGGCGGGTGGCCCCGTGGATGAGGGCAACGGTAACCCCGGTGGGGCGGGCAGAGAGCAGAGACGAGATGTCATGGACCCGGATGTGTGAGTTTGTCCGCTGGCGTAGCTGTCGTGGCTCTTGCTCTCGCTCACGTCCGTGTCGTCGGCTAGACTGAGGAGAGGTATCCTGTGACTGGAAGAAATCAGTGATGGGCCGCTGGGTGTCCTCACGCTGTGTGTGTTGCTCGTGTCACCGTGCTCAGAGAGAGGTATCTCGATGGCGAGTCATCTCATGTAAGAAAGCGGCTAGGCATCGCTGATCCGGGAACTGCAGCATGTGTGGGAGGGGGCGGAATCCGTCGCGGAAGAGGCAGTGGTACCGGCCTCGAATGGCATAATAGATAGGACATATGAAAGCAAAGTGCTCCTTCGACTCGATCTCCTGCAAGTCGCAAAGTGGGCAAAGGCGGCCCTCTTGTGGGATACCCTCTGCGCGTCCGCTCTCAATCCGTAATCGGTGTGATGAAACCCTAAACTGACCGAGGGAGATCCGGAGTGCATGTGGTAGATGAAGCTGTGTGTAACCCGGAGGTGTGATGAAGCCCTCCTGTGAGATCTGGAGGTAGTGTCGGCAGTAGAAGTCGAGCTTCACAGGAAGCTCGGAGTGAAGAAACCATGTCCGCCAGGTGTGGAGCTGGAGCAGATCCGCTCAAATGAGCCGGTTGACCTCTTGGTCAGTGGGGGAGAGGGGAGATGGTGGAGCGTCGAAGGCTGTACTGAAAAGAAGGCAACCGGTCTAAGTCGAGGCCGAGTCGGGTGAACCAACTGGAAAGACGACTATACCAGCATCGCTGGTCCCCATCAACGGATAAGGCCATAGAGGAGGATAGGGTTAGCCAAGGTAGGCGGAGGCGACCGTCGGCGGAGGAGCTGAAATCCTTGACTCTGTGGAGATAGGTGATAGCCTGGAAAGCCGCATCAAGCTGTAGGGGTGAGGCGCTGAACTCTGCTAGAATGATCTGGTGTGGTACCGATGGTTTGCTGCGGATCATCCGAGCAAACATCAGTATCTGTAGGCGCTCGACTCGAGCCTACTCTGTGTCTGAAAGGTCGGCTCCCCACCACGGGCTACGGTACATGCCTCCTGGGTGGACCAAAGAATAAAAAAGGAGAGACTTGGTCCACGGGTCCTGGAAGTGGGTGAAAGGGTTCAAGGGGGAAATGAGAGCAAGAGGGTGAGAGTGAGAGAGAGAGAAGACTCAAGGTGTGCGGGTGTGAAGTGATGAGCCACACCACAAACTCATTTGTTTTATTAGGATTAGGTTTACTCTATGACTGTCTTAAGACAGTCATAGGTGTCCTATCTTTAATGAAGGGTTGGCAATGTGCCTTTACCCCAACAACCTCCCACCTAAAGGCCAATGTGCCTAAAGGGGAGAAAAGAATAAAAATTACAGCAATATACAGTTACTGTATACAAGACCATAAAATAAGAATGGTCTCATCCTAATCCCATGATGTGGCGGCAATGTGCAAACCGCTCTGTAGGCAAGCTCTTAGTGAGCAAATCTGCAGGATTATCATCAATATGCACTTTCACAAGCTCAAGTCGCTTGTCTTCCAGTACCTCCCTGATGAAATGATATTTCACTTCTATGTGCTTGGTCTTCTGATGAAAGACCGGATTCTTTGCCAACATGATAGCACTCTGACTATCACAATGCAAAACTGGCATATCTCCTGTAATGCCCAAATCTCCCACCAGCCGAGTAAGCCATATTGCTTCCTTGCAGGCCTCAGTGGCTGCAACATATTCAGCTTCAGTGGTTGACAGTGCAACACATTTCTGCAACCGAGACACCCATGATATAGCACCTCCTGCAAATGTGAAAATATAACCGGTAGTAGACTTCCGGTTATCTGCATTCCCTGCATAGTCTGAATCTGTAAAACCATGCACCAATGCATCCTGCCTACCATAGCATATGCACAAGTCTTTGGTACCCTTGAGATACCTCAAGACACCTTTCACTGCTTCCCAGTGCCGCTTGCCTGGATTTGCCATATACCTGCTGATGACTCCCACCGCAAAAGCAATATCTGGACGAGTGGCAACCATGGCATACATCAAAGAACCAACTGCAGATGCATACGGAACCTTGGCCATTTCAGCCTTATCATCATCTGATCTGGGGCTGTCCTTACTGCTGAGTTTTAAATGTGGAGGCAACGGGGTACTAATAGACTTCCCCCCCTCCATTTTAAAGCGCTGCAGTACTTTGTCAATGTACTCTTTCTGTGACAGAAACAAAAGTCCCTTGGACCTGTCACGAGTAATCCGCATGCCAAGAATATGATTTGCATCACCCAAGTCTTTCATGTCAAAAGACTTATGCAGTTGTTTCTTCAAAGCACTAATCTCATGCTGAGATTTACTGGCAATAAGCATGTCATCCACATATAGAATGAGTAGCATCAAACTGCCATCCTTTGCCCGTTTGGTGTACAAGCAATGATCGGTCTCACACCTATGATACCCTTGGGACTGCATGAAGGCATCAAACTTCTTGTACCATTCTCTTGGCGCCTGCTTGAGTCCATACAAGCTCCTCTTGAGCTTACACACAAGCTGCTCTTTCCCTTTAACAGCATATCCCTCTGGCTGACTCATATAGATCTCATCATGGAGATCTCCGTGAAGAAAGGCTGTCTTCACATCCATCTGACATAAATCCATGTCGTCATGAGCAACAAGAGCTAACACTGCTCTCAAAGTAGTCATCTTGACTACAGGGGAAAAGATCTCATCAAAGTCAATGCCCTTCTCCTGCTTAAATCCCTTGGCAACCAATCTGGCCTTATACCTTGGTAAAGCATTTGAATCCACTTTGACTTTGTAAACCCACTTGCATGGCAAAACCTTTCTGCCTGTAGGTAGCTGCACCAAGTCCCATGTATCATTCTGAAGTAGGGAGTCCATTTCTGACTGCATGGCTTTCTCCCACTTCTTTTTCTCTGTTCTTCCCATAGCTTCCTTGAAGCTGGAAGGCTCACCACAATCTGTCAGCATGATAAAATCAGCCACATTATTGGCTCCTGGAACAAACCTGGCAGGAGGCCATTGTACACGGGTGCTCCTCCTAACAAAATGTTCCGGATTAGGCTGTTGTTCAGCCTGTTCTTCATGCATGACGGGTGGCTGTACCACCATATCTGGCTGTTCTACAGCCCCATCTGCTGGCATATCCAGTGGTGCATCATTGGCAAAATTATCTGGCTGATTTTCAGCCTGTATACCCTCTTGAACAGGGTGATCTGCAGCAGCCTGCTGCTGCATATAAATGGGCATTCTTTGCTGTCCAACATCATCATAAATAACCCTCCTGTATTCCACAGGTTGCAGGGTTCCTTGTGTACACTATCCTCTTTAAAGATGACATCATTGCTGCGTATAATCTTCCGTTTAGCAGGATCCCATAACCTGTACCCCATTTCACCTTCGTCACCATAACCCATAAAGATGCATCTGATAGACTTTGGATCCAGTTTGGTGCGCTGTTCTTTGCGTACATGAGCAAAGCACTCGCAGCCAAATACACGTAAGTGCTTATATGAAGGTGGCTTGCCAGACCACACCTCCTCTGGCACTTTTAACTCCAAAGCCTTGTTTGGCGACCTGTTAATAATGTGAACTGCTGTTTGCACGGCTTCTGCCCAAAAGCCATGGGGTAATGCAGCATAAGACAACATACATCGAACCTTCTCCTGAATAGTTCGATTCATCCGCTCACTTGCACCATTTTGAGATGCATTATGAGGGGCTGTGAGTTCCTGTTTGATGCCCTTAGCTTCGCAAAACTGAACAAAAGCATGTGACACATACTCACCCCCATTATCGGATCTGAGGCATTTCAGCCTACGACCTGTCCGATTCTCAACCTGAGCGACAAACTTCTTGAAAGCATCTAAGGCATCGCTCTTATGCTTCAAGAAATAGACCCACACTTTGCGTGTGGCATCATCAATGAAAGTAATAAAATATTTTGCACCCCCTAGTGACAACTGTGGCATCTCACACAAATCAGTGTGCACTAGATCAAGTGGTGCTCTATTCTGGGGAGTTCTCCTCTTATGAGGAGTCACAGAATGCTTGCCAAATATACAATGATCACAAGTAGGCAAATCTGAAAAAGAAAGAGGCGGCAGATAACCCAAACGTGACAGTTCTTGCATTCCTTTAACAGACATGTGTCCCAACCGGCTATGCCACAATGAAACCTTTGGCAGCTCGGTTATGGCAACAACATGATTACCCACACTGGAAACATAAAGAGGGTACAAGGTATCACTCTTAAAACCCTCAGCCACTACAGTCTGGCCATCAGTAATCACCCATTTGGAATCCCCAAATGTGGTGTGGTAACCACTGTCATCCAATAAGCCAGTGCTAATCAGATTTTTCTTGATTTGCGGCACATGGCGGACACCATCAAGCATGAATATGTCCAGGGAGGGTACACAACAAGAAAGTAGCCTTGAACTCCTCATCAAGATTCAACCCCTGTGCAATCAGCCGTGTAAAGATGGCATTGAACTCACTCAAGTGTGAGGTCATAGCTGTACCTTCCTTCATGCGAAGATCAACCAGCTTCTTCAGCCAATAAACCTTACTGGCTGAGCTCTTTTGGGCATACAATTCTTCTAGTCTTTGCCATAGACCATAAGAGGTCTTTTCAGCCTGAACATTGAACACAAGAGTGTCTGAAATAGTGAGCATGATAGCTGCCCTTGCAGACAAATCAAGCTCTTCCCAGTCATCAGCTGCCATGTCAGATGGCTTGACACCCTTCACCCTTATGGGCTTAGCAATCTTCTTTAACAGAAGTACATTCAAGCACTGTTCTGCCCATAATGCATAGTTGTGTGCTCCTTCCAGTTTCTTTATGTTCAGAATTGAAGAATCACTTGCCATATCAGATAAGGAAAGTACCTGACTCCCTGGAAGTAAAAAAAAAGGACTGAATAAAAAATTCTGATTTCTCAGAAAAAACCTGCTCTATTCAAGAGCCAGAAGCACTCTCAATGGTGCTGTTTTTTATTGTCAGGAAAATCTGCAGCAAAACAGTAAATGACCCTGCAAATACTGTACCTTCTGACACACTGTACCGTGCTCAAAGAGGCATAAAAAACAGTAATTTCAGACTGCTGCAGCTGCTCAACAAGTGCTTAACAGTGCATAATCATCTGACAAAGCACAAACACTGCTGTAAACCCTGATGTACTGACTGTACTGATCACTTCTCCCACCTCAGATGAGGTATTGCATTGAGTTAATATGCATAAACCACTTGGCAAACACCCAAAAAAAAATGACACTTCAGCCTGTCACACAACCTGCAACAGAAAATGGGATAAATTCCAAGCAATCACCCTTATACCAAGGGAAGAAAATGCATCTGAAGATCTCTGTCGGTAACCCAAGTGCTATCAAACAAAGTCTGGGCAAAAGCCCCTTGATCTGACACCTGAATCAAGTGGAGAACACCTCAACACTGAGGTAGCACGCAATATGAAAATCTCTCTGACAAAATCATCCACCAATGTAATGCATATACTGCCCTGTGTAGAAATGACATACACAGATCCCAACGTACAAACACTCAATGAGGAACCTTTTGAGCACTGTCAACGATGGACAGTTAGGGACCGAGTAAACTCGATGCGCCTTGGCCAAGCGTGGCTCAACTGAGGTTCTTTGAGTGTGGCACAAGAAATGTGACCTGCAAGAAAATGTCACCTCGACACTGCGGAAATCAAGACAAATGTGTGCTCTCTGGCACCACACTGCCTCAAGGCATACAATGCATCACCTTCCGGGCAAAAGCCCTATAATCTGCTCACCTGTGAACTGAGATTCAAACCCAGTAAAAGCATATGTCCTCTTGCAAAATCAAGGCATTACCTTCCTAGAACAAAATAGCTGTGCAATCAACCACACACTGTGGTTCTCTTCACCTCAAGCACGAGATGAATGAAAGTACTTGCTGTACTGTCAAGATAACATAGTTTTGTGAACTGAAAAATGACCCTGAATCAAGAGGAATGAAGAGCAGAATGCGCTTTCACCTCTCTTTCTTCCCCAAACAAAAAACAATCTGCACCTGCTGTACTTACTGTACCTGCGCAGTGTACGGAATCCCAGAAAAGGGAAAAAAAAAATTTCAAAAATTTTGCCTTGTTGTAGTTCCCTGCAGGTACGGCGGCGTCGTCTGTACGACTGTACGGCAGTCCGTACGACTGTACGGCAGTCCGTACGACGGGCGTCCGTATGACGGCCGAGAGCTGCTATGCAGCTGTAGCAGCTGCTGGTGTGACGCAGCGCCGCCCTGCTGCTGTACAGCCCATGCCCGCGCCCGAGCTGCTCCCGTGCCCGCGCCACAGCCCGCGCCTGCGCCCGAGCTGCTCCCGTGTCCACGCTCGATGCCCTCGCTTGCGCCCTGATCAGATCCGTGCCGCTCGAAGTCCGTCCGTACGGCTGTACGGACGACGTACGTTCGTACGGCGCTGGCTATGTAGAGGTCGAGGGGTAGAAGGGAAAAGGTGGCTGGTCAAGGGTAGAAGGGAAACCTTGCTCTGATACCAGTTGAAAGGGTTCAAGGGGGAAATGAGAGCAAGAGGGTGAGAGTGAGAGAGAGAGAAGACTCAAGGTGTGCGGGTGTGAAGTGATGAGCCACACCACAAACTCATTTGTTTTATTAGGATTAGGTTTACCCTATGACTGTCTTAAGACAGTCATAGGTGTCCTATCTTTAATGAAGGGTTGGCAATGTGCCTTTACCCCAACAGTGGGAGTGGTAGCACTGTCGATCCAGCCTGGCAAGAGCGGCGTAGCCCTGGCTGATCCTGGCCTGCATGGCCGGGCGCATCGTGAAGATCGGGCCTGAGAAGACAACGCCCAAGTATGTGTAAGAGTCAACTATCTCAACAGGGTCGCCGGCGAAGAGGAACTGCTCTCGGTGCATAGCGGGTCTGGAAGTGTTGAAGATCATCGCCTTGGTTTTCCCAAGGTTGACCTTCAAGTCATGTGTATCACAGAAGACCTAAAGTCCATCCAGGTGTCGCTGAAGACCAGTAGCAGAAGAGGATAGTAGTACTACATCGTCTGCGTATAGGAGAATCTGGATGACAGCCTCCGCAAGAGAGCAGCCTGCACCTCCGAGTGTCCTGATGGTGGTCTCGAGCTCGTCGATGTAGAGGCCAAATAGAGTCGGTGACAAGGGACATCCTTGTTTGACTCCGATAGTGCTCGTGATCTCTGGGGTCCAGCTGGTGCCAATCTTGACCTGGCCCGTCACCCGCTCATAGAGAGCTACTATTGCCCAGATAACCACCGAGTCGTAGCCTAACTCCTGCAGGCGTCTGACGAGTCGGGCGCGGGAAACAGTGTCGAATGCCTTGCGGAAATCCACAAAGCAACAATATACTCTCTGTCTCCTGTGTCTGGCCTCCTCAATGATCCCTCTAAGTGTAAAAATGTGATCGTAAGTCGAGTGATCCGCCCTGAAGCCGGCCTGTCCGGATGCCCTGAGCCCCTGTACCTCTGCGCGAGCAGTGACCTCGCCATCTAACACTGATGCATAGATCTTGGACATAACATGTCCAATCATGATGGTCCTGTAATTCCCTGGATCCATGGGATCTCCTGCTTTGTGGATGGGTGTGATAGTGTTCAGGGTCCAAGCTCTGGGGAACCCGTGGTAGATAGCTTCATTGAATAGCGTTGCCAGGATGGGGGCTAGAGTTTTGATGCCATAGGCAACAAACTCTGTGCATAGGCCCTCATGATCCTTAGCTCGGCCGTTGTGAAGCTTAAGCGCTGCGTGAGTGACTCCCTGGGTTGTGAAGAGGGTGCAAGAAGTGGGGCGGGGGGTGGCTGAGAGGTCGGGAGGAGGCTGATCAGGGATATCATAGAGTGTACGTGCGTAGGAGTGCCAGAGGGAAGTGTCTGTGAGGGGGGAGGGGGATCGGCGTTCTGGGAATTTCCTCCAGAAATCCTTGGAGTTGCTACTAAACAGAATGTTCAATAGCGTATCCTCATTCTGGCGCAGGAAGGCTAGCTTCTTGCGATGGACTAGTCGACGATAATCCCTGGTGAGATGTGGGTTGGGCCTAGCGTTTCGCTGGGTCGTGAGTCGGAGTGTGCGACGTAATGCTTTACACTCGTCATCATACCAGCTATTGCAAGGGGTGGAGCCAACGGGTGGAGGGCGGGTGGACCGAGTAGTGGAAGGAAAAATGTGGCGGGCTGCATTGTGAAGGGAGTGGGTGATAATTGTGAAGGGAGTGGGTGATAAGGGTGGCTCGGTGATCGAGAGAGGGTATGGTGTCTATGTGTCTGAGGAGGGAGGCTAGGTGGGCTGAGTAATCAGGTGAGAGGTTATGATCAAAGTGTATATCATGATAGGTAGTGTAGTGCGGGGTGTGGCTGGGAGGGGCTCGGGGTGCAAGGATATGAAAGAACAGGTAAGTGTGGTCGGCTCCTGGGGGTAAGGGTGCAGTGCGGAAGTCAGTGATCTATGGGGCTAAAGCAGGAGATCCCAGAATGTAGTCGACGACACTGGCTCCTCCGCCATGTGGGAAACATGTGAAACCAGAGGAGGTAGGCCACTGGTCTAGTCCATTGTAGATGACCAAATCATGTATACGTCCAAGGTCCAAAAGAGCCTGCCCATACGTAGTAACGGGAGCGCGACTGTCAGTCGAGGAGCGGGGGAAGCCCGAGTCCTCTATGTCCATCTCAGGTAATAGGACCGGATCTGAGTGGAAGTCCAGAAGTGATGTCTGATGTGCACCTGTCCTTGCGTTGAAATCCCCAACTAGGAGGACCTCTCCGCGTCTGGAGAACTCCACAATGTCTGAGTAGAGATCTAGATAGGGGGATACCCCCGTATCCTCACGTAGCATCCGTGTGAAATGTGACGTCTCAGGAGGAAAGTAGCAGACTGCAGTAAAGAGGTCGCGTGTGGAGGGGCGTCGAAATCGGAGCCATAGGTAACGAGCATGGACATCCCATCTAACCACGGATATCAAGCTCGTGAGCGCTGAACGAAAGAGTACTGCAACTCCGCCTGATCCTCGGACCCCCCCAGTATATCTGGTCTCCTCACGGAATACTGACTCCCAGGGATAGCCACTGATCGAGGGGAGAGGGCGCTCGGGGCTCTGATGTGTCTTTGTATAGAAAACGATGTCGCGTCCAGTGTATGACTCTGAGAAGTTCCCAGGGTCAGACCATAGGGTACCATTACAGTTCCATATGGTGCATGCCAAGGGTACTGTGTGCTGAGTCTGAATCTCATAGACCATGTCTCCCTATTTGGGGGGGGAGTCTGCCACTGTGTTTGGAGTACCTGGTGGGGCTCGGCGGCGGGGGCCAACTAATAGGCGGCCATCTCGGACGACAGCCCACTTCCCCTCCTGACGGGCTACATCTCGCTGCTGAAGCAGGGTGCGCCGCTCTTCCACCTGCATAGGTGTGAGATCCTCATCCATGAAGATAGTAGGGTGGTCCCGTAGTGTAGCACGCTGCCTGAGTGCTGCAAGTCGAGCCTGAGTATCCCTGAATCGGATGATGAGTGGCTGTGGGCGCGTGGGGTCCCGTCCTGTGCGCCATGCATGCTCGATTCCATGCTCGGCGAGGCCGAGGGTAGAGGTCACGAAAGCAGTCGCGTCCGCTGAGGGGGTGAGTGAATCTGTGCAGGGGATACCACGTACTCGGATGTTGAGAGCCTTATTGGCCCTCTGTTCCTGCTCGGCGATGGTGGCTGAGACTGTTGCTTTGGGTGCCCGTCTCGCAATGTCCACCCATCTGGTAGTCTCTGCAATAGCAGTCTGGATGGTAGCGATCCGCTCCTCCACCTCTGGTGTAGTGCGCGGGGCCGCTGTGACTGTAGCAGTGAGAGAGACAACCTCCTGACGGAGGTGAGTGATCTCCTGGCGCATGCTCTGAATAAGCTGATCTTGTGCTACGGTATGATCCCGTAGTCGATGTAGCTCCGTAAAGATGTAATCTATCGTCTCAGGTGGGACCCGGGGGGGTGCGAACTGGGACATGGCGTATGGCTGAGGGGGCGTGGGAGATAGGCTGGCTGTATATGGCAGAGGAGTGGAGAAAGGCTGCTGGGTGAGGGGAAGGGGGGACATAAGAGTGGTGGAGACAGAAGGGAGCTGTGTGGGGGGTGAGGAACTGTGACCCTCTCCTGTGGGGGGCAGGCTGAGTGGTACACTGGTGGGGGAGGCAGTGGTCGGAGTAGAGATGATGGCAGCGGGAGAGAGAGAGAGAGGGGGGGGGGGGGAGGGGGAGGGCAGCCTCGTGGGCCTATAAGAGAAGTACAGACCAAAAAGGGGATAAACACCAAACATCAGTTATAGACTCGTCCTTCCCTTTGGTCAATTATGTGCCTTTCATCTTGAGTTGAGTTAGAGAGAGAGACAGATTAACGTCCTGGAGGCCTTGCGGGCCTATGAGACAAAGTACATGAAGAGAAAATAATTCATACAAGCCTCAATGGGCTGAAGCAAAGGGTGTGCTAGGGTCCTTGTTGAGTGCTATGCTAAGCTCAAGAGCTCGAATAAAACCTCAGGTGCAAGCTGAAAGTTGACACTGAAAATCCAAAACCCGTCACTATGGTGGCTCTCCAGTGGGTTGCAAAGATATCTCGGATTTGCGTCTATCGAGCTGTCTTGCGTTGTGGTAGAGGACGTGCTCTCCTCGATCTTTGGATCTAGTAGGCTATGTCAAGAGTGGCACCTTGTCTCTTTTGGTCTCCTCTGAGGGAGAGCTGAGATAGGCCAAACCTCGATCGTGCATGCTTTTGGTCACTCTCCGTGTTGTGTGTGGTCTCTGCGTCCCTAGCTCGGCAGCATCGCATCGGCTCTCTCTGCTGAGAGAGAGAGTATATTAAAGTCTTCGGAAGATTGATGGGTCTATGAGACTATGAGAAAGCTAATACAAGTCAACTGAAAGGGTGGAGCTACTAATCGAGCATCCACACCCATACAAAAGTGAAAAACTACATGCTACATAGTCATTTTAAAATAGTATCTACAACATCATTCTCATCAACATCGTCATTAGAGCGACTGCCATCATAATACAAAGTGAAGTATGCCTCGTATGCCCGAAGGTCATTGTGGCCCCCCCCTCATCCAGAGTGAGGGAGCGATACCATGAAATCATATATAGAGATGTGCCAGCTGCTTGTGGATGCAATCTTGTGCTGTCTCCTGGTCACAGCTCTACATCTATCAAGGGCAACAGCCACCCCTGTCGGTTGCGCTTCCACTCTGAACATGGAGGGAATGTCCCAAGCGTAATCTGTGCATCAACCCTGTGCCTGAGCTGCCGTGTCACTAGCTCTGGGACCCGATCATGCCTAGGGCCTATAGGGGGAGACTCTGTATGGTCCGGCTAAAAGAACTCCGTGATCATGCTCTGAGAAGAGTCTACCAGGGTACACTCCTCTTGTCTTTGAGATCGGAGTAGGCGCTCACGATGCCTGACTGTCTCGTGAATGGGAACCCGGAGCTATCTCTAAATAGACAATAGAATCGTCCAAGTAAATTGGGCATTTGAAGATGAAATGTTACTTCGACTCGACCTCTTGTAGGCCACACATAGTGCATATGCGTCTTTCCGTGGGTAGATCCTCAATGGGGTAAATGAATCTATGTGTATCTTGGTGGGTCAATAAACCCCTCATCCGAGATGTGTAGGCAATGATCTCTGTAGAAGTTGAGCTTCATTGCGAGCTCATTCGGTTCCAAACCAAGTCCGGAATGTGTGTAGCTGCAGAAGATCCTCTCATATGACCTGGTTGACCTCATGATATCGGAGTGGTGAATACGACACATCAATGCTGTACTGGAAGGGAGGAAGTCTATCCATGTGTAGCTCCAGTCGCTCAAACCATCTCACTGTGTGTGCAAACCAACATCTCTGGTCGATATAAGTAGGTGATGACATGAAATGCTGCATCAAGCGGCAATGGTGAAGATGTAGAATCCCGTAGGATAGAATAGATGCATCTTGAAAGAGGTGTGAGAGCACAATGAAACAAAATGGTAGTTCTCTATATGGATTGTGAGAGAGAGGACTCTCTCTTATAGAAAGGGGGAGAAGGTAATATCTTCCCTACATAAGTGGCAATCAGCCCCTACATCAGTGGGAATCAGTCCCCTACATTAGTGGGATTGCCTTTGGCTTACATCATCACTTAGGTCACACACTAGACACATTATAGCACTTGATGTGCCTTTACAACACACACAAACACACATGTGACTCCCCTAGATGCACACATGCACCATAGAGCAAGCCCTTGATCATACTTATCCCAATATACCCCCCCTCAAGGGGTTGCCTCTTGCAGTGTCAAGGATACATCTAGTCTCATAGTTTCTCATGCCATCTCATGGAGGTCAAAGATAAATCTATGGCTAGGATCTCATGCTAGCAAGGGTTCCCAAGGGTGTGAGGTTCACAGAAATGGGATAGTCAAAACACATATCACATGGTCTACATCATATGGTGACCAGAGGTGATTTACAAAAGACATAACATATGATATTCTTTTTGGAGTACTACTCTAGGCAGAGAATCTCAAAATTTGACCAAGTGATGATAAACAAAAATTCAAAAGACAAAGTGCTTAAAAAGCATAGTCTTTATTTTCTTCATTTGCTATGGAGTTCTTCCTACAGCCAGATTTGCTTTGTTGTTGAAGTAGTCCTTCTTCTTAAGAAATGCTTGATTCTCTTTGTTGTTCTTCATGGAATAACACATTTCCTTTTCCAATTGTAAGCAAAGGAACAATATATATTTGAAGCATTTTCCTTGTGCACCAAATACTGAGAGAAGATGATCCCAAACTTCATGTGAAGTTTTAAAGCCATCAATGTGGTGAATGTATGAGCCACTTAATCCCAAAGCAATCATAGCAAGAGCCTTCTTGTCTTTGATCAACCAATTAGCTTTTTCTTTTGTAGACTTCTTTCCATTCACAACATTCCATATCTTCTTTTTCATAAGCATAAACTCAGCTTTTGTTTACCAAGTATGGAAACTAGTTCCATCCAACTTCTCTATATGCTTGGGCTTAGTCATCTTTACAATTCAAGTACTCATCAAGAGAGAATGCTAAGTATAAGGACACTTATGAGCTCCATGACTGAGTTCTACTACTCAAGTACAAGCAAAACAATGAAAGTTTGCAGTAAATAATGGAAGCACCAAACTTATGGTGATTACTCAACACTCTTTGACCAAAATATGCAGAATTCTGTCAACAGAGATCAGAGTAGATTGGAGGGTGCAATTCTCATAGCTCATAGCTCTATTCAAGGGGATTTTTATGCAAAAAGAAAGGCCTTATACCAGAGAAGGTCCTCCACCAAGGAAAAGCGCAATGTTGCGCCAGGTCGCCATAGCCAAGCTTTAGAAAACCGACTGGTTTTTGTCTGTTGCGCCTCCATTTCTTGACCAAACGGGCTCAGATTTCATCAGCAGCTTGCCTGTAGTGTCGTGCAGCTCGGGCTCAGAGGAATTTGCAGATAGGTAAGCACAGAGGCGGCATTGCGCGATTTATTGTCGAGCAGTCTTCGTGTTGGCATTGCGCGTACAAAGGAGAACTTTCTAATTGCTTGCAGCTGGAAGGTTGCCCGTACGTGAGGAGTCTACAGCTCAAAGGGTTTGAGCAATGGTTGCTTGTAGGTAGAGAACATGGCTCTCACAGATTTGGGGAAGAAGGGGGAAAATGAAGAAGATGAAGAAGCTTTGAGAAAACTAGTAGTTTATGCTAGAGAAAGCATCTAATGCTAGGCTAGGCTAGATCTAGAATTTAAAGCTCTGATACCAAGTGTAGAATCTTGTAGGATAGAATAGATGCATCTTGAAAGAGGTGTGAGAGCACAATGAAACAAAATGGTAGTTCTCTATATGGATTGTGAGAGAGAGGACTCTCTCTTATAGAAAGGGGGAGAAGGTAATACCTTCCCTACATAAGTGGCAATCAGCTCCTACATCAGTGGGAATCAGTCCCTACATCAGTGGGATTGCCTTTGGCTTACATCATCACTTAGGTCACACACTAGATACATCATAGCACTTGATGTGCCTTTACAACACACACATGTGACTCCCCTAGATGCACACATGCACCATAGAGCAAGCCCTCGATCATACTTATCCCAACAGAAGATCCAAACTCAGCCTAGATGATTTGGTGAGGAATTAACGGCTTACTGCGAAGCATCCGTGATAGCATAAGAGCTTGTAGTTGCTCCACACGAACACACTTAGTATATGACAGGTCCAGCCCCCAACAAGGGCTGCCAGACATCCCGGCTGGTCGAACCAAGGAGTCAAAGAGTAGGCATTTGGTCCGAGGGTCCTGAAAATGTGAATGGAAGCACTGCCTCTCCAATCTGGCCAACGAGGCATATCCTTTGCTCAGTCGAGCTTGCATCGCCGGCCTTAGGGTGAAAAAGGTCCGGAAAAGATAACCCCCAAGTAGGTGTATGATGAAACAATCTCGATCGGTGACCCGTCAAAAGTAAGAGAGAGAGAGAGAGAGGAGTGGTGTGCGGTAAATGTATCTCCAGTATGCTTTGGTGGGTAAACGCATTTTCATTATGCTTTGATTTTGGCCTTGCAGTAGCGCATCTGCATCTGCGTCTGCGTCCGCAGGATCACCCTCAAGCGAAAGTGGGATGAACTGGCTGGTATTTGAGCTGCTTTGGCGTGATTTTTTCAGGTATTGTGCTCCGAGATTTGAGTGGTAGAAGAAATGTGGGAGTTTCATCAGCCATTTTCTTGAAAATCATGATCATGGAATAAAGTGGACTCTGTGGTCGTTGTCAGGTTTATTACCAAAAAGTATTCTACCAGCAGACTGGGTGCCCAAGCTATCTTGGCAACAGAAAGTGCAGCTGCAGCTCCTGGTTAAGTGGAATAGGATGGAGCTTAAGGGGTGTTACTTTTGCTCTTGCTCCACAACACGGCCCCTTTTTGACAAGGGTTACATTCACCCTTCTGTGTTAGTTCTTAGCCAAGAGCTGCTGAGCTAGTTCTTTGAACTTTTGTTTTGTGGCTGTCTAGTTTTGTCTCACTGAAGTAATGATAGGATTCGATACTTTTTCCATGGACTGTCTGGGTGTATATCAGCTCTTCAGATATGTTATTCTCCTGCTATGTGTGATAGGGTTTATGGTTTTCAGCCTTATGGGTAACTATCATAAGGTTCAAACTGTGCATTTTTATTTTTATTTTTGGGGGGCCACGATTTACAAAGGACAAGGGTTTTCTATGCCATCTGAGTTTCAGGTGTGAAAAATATGTGCGTCAGCTCTCTCGTGAATAGTACATGGAATGATGATTTCACCTTTTTCTAATTTGTGGACCATGCAATGTTCCAATATGTTGGACTGTTGAGACTGAAGCTATAACAGCAGTTAACCGAGTCAAGCTACAGCTTTAAGACAATTGTATGCTCTAGTAGGCCCCATGCTAGTGATCTATGTGCTTTGTGCTTCCAGGAAAAAATTGATAATGACATATACTTTTTTCTAGCAGTTATACCAAGAAATGTGTTTACTTTGAAACAAGGTGATGAGAGGCAAAAGTGTCTCGTATTGATGTAGATTTGCATGTGAGGAGAGTGTACCTTAGTGTCCAAGTGAAGACACCTATAAGTGAATGAAATGTTTTTTGTGGAATGACATCCTAATGTTGAGTGGTTACGATGGAGGACCAAAGTTTGTTGGATGTATGCTTTCCACAAATTATCCATAATGACTTAGTGGATTGTCTAGTGGATAAGGTGCAACATATGCTTATTTGTGTGGGTGGTAGTCTAAACATTTTATGTTAGTGCAAACATTTGGTGCTTGCATCTCATTGGCCATACTCATGAGCATGCTGAAGATGGGTGATGATGTGGAAGGATGTAAAAGTCTCACAGGTCTTCATCAAATCGCAGTAGCTCTAAATGCTTTGCAAATCAAGTCACGACTAATACCGCGTGCTGGTAATGAGTTGGACCCCTTCAAGGATTTTGTTTCAAGAAAGTAGCTTGATATAAATAAGGTTCATGAGGGAGCAATAGAAGTGGTTGGTTCTCAAATAATACAAAGAGCATGGAGACCCTTGAATATACAGACTAGGAAGCCAACCATGCTTTTGGCATTCCCACAAAAAGTTGGGGCTTTTAGCCAAGATTGGTTGACTTGATTGGAAAAGCAAAGGCTTTTCCTAGAAGTTGGGGGCCCTTATCAGTTGTGGTTGCTTTTGCACTCGAGGGCCCTTCCTTTAGATTGATTGCTCCATTTTAATGTGCTTTTCTCCTTAAATCGTCAATGATAGCACTCTCTAGTCCCAACACATTTCCCTCATTAAAAGTGAATCCTCTTTGATCGAAGTCAAGTATTTCTCTTTATTTCTTGGGATAATTGCAATTCCATGACATCCCCTTGGCTTCTAATCAATTAACCCCAACTGAAAAGCCTCTTTATACAATTGCAAGATTTGTGGATACTCTTAAAAAAACTCCTCATCCATCCCCTTGGCTTCTAGTGTTGAGTAATTCTTAAACTTCATGTGGACGACCTTGCCTTTGAGCCCATTCTTTTCTGTCTAATACAGAATTTGCTCGTGTTGGAGGATCTCTTCCACCTTTGGTGGCTCTTTCAAAATTGCAGCGGTATGCAACCTCATTGATTGGCTCGAAGATCTAAATATTTTGTGGAAAACTTTGGAGACACCTTCTCTTTGCCCCTCATCTTCTTGAGCCGTGCTTTCTCCAACTTGAGTGACACCAAATCTCCTCCATCTCTCTTCTATGCTTCTGCTATCCGTGGTTGTACAAAAGCTTTATCCAAGTCTCTTACGTATTGGTCAACTGCAAATATCTCATCTTTGGTCCTCAAGATGGGTGGTAAATTTACGTTGCCACCAACCACTTTGGTGGTGTTGTAGGCAAACTCAATTAAAGAAAGATACTTCTCTCATTTTGATTTTTGCTCAGCCACCTAGCATTTTGAAAGATCAAGCACTTTGGATTTAGCAATCTCACTCTAACCATCCGTCTGAGGGTGAAAAGACAATGAAATTCAAACTTTGTGCCCATATTATCAAAGAATGCTCTCCAAATAGGTTGGTCATCTTGGGGTTTGTCCAAATAACACACACATGCACATGTGCGCACGCACGCACGTGTGCACGCACGAACACACATGCACACGTACGCACGTGCATGCACGCGCGCGCACACAATTTCCCTTTCTCCCTTTAAAGGTTGGCAAATGGCTACCCATTTAACCAATCCTCATCCCCTTTCACATGCAATTTTTTCACAAGACGTGTGCAATAACACACACATGCACACGTGCGCACGCGCGTGTGCACACACACACAATTTCCCTTCCTCCCTTTAAAGGTTGGCAAACGGCTACCCATTTAACCAATCCTCATCCCCTTTCACATGTAAATTTTTCCTAAGACAAATAGTCTTCAACAAGGACGTGGAATTTGAGAGCTCCATTATTCTCTTTCATGCATATCCATGGATACCACCCTTCTAGGACTTAGGCTAGGGACTGGATGATTGAGGCCTTTCCTTTAGACCTCTCTTCGCACCTTTCAAACATTTGTTTGATAGGGTGAGGCTTCTTCCAAGTGGCTTTTGATTCCCTTGGAGTTGCAACTATGGTACTTCAAGATAGTCCTTTGGCACTCAACGCTAGGTTGATCTTCCTCTTGCCTTTCTCAATAGGGTTCAACCTGATGGAGGAGGATATGCAATTCACTTCCTTATTAATCAAGTTGCTCAAGTTTATTGTCATCTCAGACATTCCCTCTCTCCTTGGGTTGAGTTGGACCTCCATAGCGAAGGCAATCAGGGGTATGTGGTCTCAAGGGTTAGAGTCATTATTGTTGACCCTAATATATCCGATGACCACATTGTGCTTCAACGATAAATGACCCTTTTTTTTACAGCATCAGAGTTGAGATTTCAGGCTAAGGTGTTGGATTTGTAGACTCTTTGCGCACTTTACTAGAGTTTATTTGCCCTCGATAGAGATAGTTGTGATAATAGATGGTAGCCTTGGATTCAATTCTAGCAAATTAGGAGATCTCTTCTCTTGATCTTAGCTCCCATGTTCCCATCAGTAGCACATAACTCATTTCATCACACGATAGGTCCTCCATCTTGATCTTGTAGGCCTCAGTTTGTCGCTAGCTCTTTTTCCACCCTCTCACAAGTAGGGGTTCTACAAGCTTTGTCTCCATTTCAGTTGTTTCAAAGTGGTTCTTTTCCACATTTAGCTGATTATGAAGACTCTCCTTTAGTTCATGTTGGTAGCGCATCAACCTCCATTGGTTTAGGATCCTTTCCATAGTGGATTCTTTTCAACATTTGGCCAATAATGAAGACTAGACATAGTTGTTGCCTTCACATTGTCGACATGTCTCCTTTAGTTCATGTTGGTAGAGCATCGACTTCCATTAGTTTGGGATCCTTTCCCTAGTGTATTTCTTGCCCTCACTCCCTTATGCTACTCCATTGAGGGGAGTTGCTTCCATCATACTAGCTACAAAAGCTATTCCCCTCTATTTCCTCCAACCAATGAGGATTGTTAGCTGGAAATTCAAGGCTCGGTGGTGTTGCTCATCAATACCAAAGGCAATGAATTCATAATCATCTTCATAAGATGTTATTGGAGGTGTATTGACATTCTCTTTATCTATGAGCACAAGTTGGATGGTAAAGACTGTAGAAATGTAGTTACCTTTC